>NW_017306849.1:76449-82920 GCF_000935625.1 Nanorana parkeri | reverse complement strand
TTGTAACATCCAGCAGCTGGTAAGGTGACTTAACTCAGAAGTTAAATCTGTCCTTCCTTCTGGAGGGTGGCTACTTTTGTTCCCCATGGTCCTTGAGTGTGTTGTAATGAAGCCACCGTTCCAAGCTCACTCCCATTGTTAATAGTTAAGGTTAGGGATGTTCAGATAATGTACTCGGTACAAGTAAAAGTACAGATACTTTTCCAGCTCCAGGACTAGACTAGAGCAAAATTCAAATGTTAGGAGGCAGCTGTCATTTTTAAGGAGCGTACGGAACTCCTGGGATTTGTACATCTCCATTTTGATGCATTATTTTTTTTATATAAATATATTTAAGTGATGCACCAATACCATTTTTCCAAGTACAAGTACTGATACTTGTCCAAGTACTCACAGATACAATTACTGATACATTTTTGTTTATTGTCGTGTGACAGTTTTTCTAAAACAATATCGACTAATGATTTCAGGACAGTGGTGGAGCGCCAGACCCAGGTCCCAGCTGCAACCCATTGCAACCGCTGCAACCGCTGCAACCCTGGTAGTTCTCATGAAAATGCCAAGTATCTGCACTGGTATCTGAACTGGTATCTGAACATCCCTAGTAGTAATGATCATGTTGCATTGGACATCCCTAGTTAAGGTACTTGAATGCATTTTTAAGATTTAACTCCTGAGTTTAGTGTCACTTTAAGAAGGTTGGGAATTACAGATTTTTAGAAGAAGCAGAAGCTTTAGGTAACAGTATACACACCATTAGACATATCTTTTGTGTATCCCCCCTCCCCTCCAAAAAGGACTTTTACTTTCAAACTGACTATGTGCATAATCCCCACCTAATCAGTCTCAGTGTTGTAATAAACACCCTTTAGCTGTGCAAAGAAGAAAATATCTCTCCAGATATGGAACACCTGTTGCAGGGGATGTCTGTAATTTGACATCAGGCTCTGCAGACACAGCACAACTGCTAATTTTCCACCTCTGATTATTCAGTAATGGGATCAGAAATGTAAAACACAAAAAACTATTTCTGCACTGTCCTAATTTTCTTTATAACACCATTACGCTGCTTCACATGTGACATATTTCAATAATGTTTATTCTGAAGTCTTTCATAAATACATGTTCCGCAAGAGCTATACTGACAGCTGACGCAATGGATATTAGGATGGGGCCGTGAAGTAAGTAAGCAAATTATTAATAAGTATTAATGTCACACAAGCTGCCGTCATGTACCATCACTAATCCAGGATGTATTTACAGCCTCTCTATGTTACGATTATAAATATTCTGTCATCTTTAGTAGACACATAAGCAAGCATCCATGTGGAAACTAAATTCTCAAAAAAATCACCCGGCTAAAGAATCCAAAAATATATACTTCTGTACTGAATCACCCATGACCTTCTCATGGGGACTCTACTGGTAAAATGTCCCCAGGAAGTCTCACAGAATAAAAACAATACATCAAGCAAGTGTATAAAATAGGATTTTTGCACTCACCATGAAAACCTTTTTGTTCCGTTCATTGAAGGACACAGCCATCAGAATAGTGTCCTCCCCCTGCAGGTGTCAATATAAGCCAATGTTCAAGATATTCGAATGGTTGTCGTGTCCTTCAATGAACACAATTTAATGATCTCACCACAAATATTCACAAGTACATAAAGAAAGCCAGCGATACATCAACAAAAAACAAAAATCAGTTTTTCTTTTAAAAATTATTTGTAATATTTTAAAATCTGCAGCTTTCATTAAAGGCACAGTCCAGGTTTTCCCCCAAAAAAGAATAAATGCTCACACATTAATAAAAGAAAAAATGTGCATTCATAATGTTTTTGCATTGGAGACGGAAGAGCATTGCAAAGATGATCAGTGGATTGCAGATGCAATGCTCAGGCTTCTAAAGACTCTTCCTGCCATCCCCTGTCTACAGTGTGGTATGGACTTTCATGGGATGGTAGGAAGTTGCAATGAACTAGATGTGCAGTGACATCACCGCACTACAAGTCCCTCTGCCATGGTGGAACGGATCGGTACAACATAGCTGTGCGGGTGGAGCCACGCACAGTCATGACGAATTAGAAAAAAATTACAAAAATGACAGGAGCCCACAGGGAGAAAAAAACCTGTGATTCAGATAAATGGGGTGGGGGGATGTGGTAGCTTTAGCTTTTGAGTGGGGGGCTTGGTGATCTTGCCATGTTTCATCCCAGATAGCAAGTAATTGAGCTGCAAGTTTGAAAATGACTTGCTATACTATTGCAGACTTGCCAAGCTTCACAATTTTGTTGCATAATTACAGCAAGTCTGCAGTGCAAGTCTCCAGACCAGCGAGCTAGCAGAGCTCTTGCTAAGACCTGCAGGACTCTTGCTGTAGACTTGCCAAGCAAATTTGCTACAAATTCAAAAAGTGTCAACTAGAACTTGTGCTGCAAGTGTTCTGCAAGCCTACAACTTGCCAGGAATGTGTGCAGCAAGTTAACAAGAATTACAATTGAACCCTGCCACAAGTTTGTGGCAAGTTATCCTTGCTATCTGGGATGTTACACTCTGAATATTGGTGTAAGATGAAACATCCTCTAAAAAGTGGAGTTATTCATTAAGATAATACCTAGTGATCTGGCCATGAAGGTCCTTATTAACGTACTTCCTGTTATAAATTAACAATGCTCTTTTCCTTGTCTCCCAACTGTGCTCCTGTGTTGTCACCTTGTCACACAGGCTTTGGATGGAAAGTGGGCATTTTAACACCCATCACACAGACACAGTCCACTATTATCACGATCCCAAACACGTTCTGAGAAATGTCACATGGAGTGTGTCTTAGATTGTTTGTTGTATAAGAAAAATGCCCTTTAGTGTGATCACACGAGGAATTGATGCTGACACACGTCTCAGAATAAGCAATTCCTAGTTTATTGGCTTAGCTCACTACCTAGATATGTTTTCAGTGATTATTGCAATTCTAACTAAGCATGCACCTAGACCTTATCTACTAAACAACCTTCAGAAGAGGCCTGTCAGTACTAGCTAAGCCTGGTGATTGGTTACAGGTTAAGTAGCTTAGTACAAAATGAATGAGAAAGAAATTCATATATTCACATTCTTTCACAAGTGCAGGAGATGAACTAAGATGCAACAGAGAATAAAAAAATATGAAAATAATAAAAAAAAAACATTAAAAAAATGCCACAGCATGGCTAAAAATCGCTTCTGAAATTTTGTGAATTGTGACATCGTTTGAAAGCAATGTGACATATCTCAGAATACAAATCAGCAGCACTATAACGCTGTAAATCAACACAGCCACCGGGGAAGTATCTACAGGCATTAATCATTTCAGGAATTAAGTCATAATACACAACCAATACGCATTGCCACTAAAATACTTTATTTTGTTACTGTTGATTGTCGACTCCACAATGTGAACGACTCATTTCCACATCCATGTTTACAAAGAACGTATTTCGTTTAACCCCTCTTGCCCTCGCTTCTAATGCACTTGCCCCGTCGCCACTTACACTGAGCTGATCCGGAGCAGACAGGTAATGAATCTCTCAGCAATGCGGAACATGTCTGATCATAAACATACATTACAATTACATGTTGTGTACTACCACAAGAACACTCAAATCAATTAATGAAAGCTGCAACCTTCCTGGCAGACACATCTGGGAGAGGAAAAGCTGTCATTTCTGATTAATTAGGTGGCTTTACAAAAAAAAAATATATCGAAAGAGTGAAAATGTTCCGTCGTTTTTATAGCACGTAAAAGGGATCATTTTGGAAGGCTCAGACATTTCCAAATACTTTGTTCTCCTTAAAGGATAATAAGAGATCTGGGCTCATATTAAAACTCAATATACATTAAGGTTTTGAATACAGATGGGAAAATGGTGCTGTAGTTTTTTTTTTTCTATTACCTTCCTCCTTTCACTTTATTCAAGTGTCCATATGGTTTAAAAACATCTGTCATTAATCACTTTCGTTGGGGAAAGATGTGGTTATAAGCAATGAAAACAAAAGCATTTCAAAGAACCAGAGTAAATAGTACAAGTCATAGCATGACTTACCTCATATCTAGAATATGAAGCTTGGGAGAATGTAGTTTCATACATGTCCTGTTTGTAGCTATCACTCGTATTCTGGTAGTAATGGGAAAAAAATACTTGTTTTCTTGTGTGGCTACAAGAACAAAATTCCACCCATGTTTCTCTTTGACAAGGTGCAAGTAACAGATCCCTTTGGGTTTGGTTGGTGTGAAGTGAGGTGAAGAGCAGAGAAGAACCTCTATTCACCTCGAATATTCGTTTGGGAAAAAAAAATGTTCCAAATTGTCCCAATAATGAGACAGCATGATGCTGTTTCCCCAAATGGCATCTCTTTGAGTCACGTGAGGGGGTTGGGGGGCACAATGTTTGCAGTGTGCTTGCCACCCACTTACCAGCCAGACCATCTCAGGTTGCTAAGAGCCGGGTGGGGAGATGTGTAAGGGCCATACACATCTCCCCACCCAGCTCTTAGTAACATGGGACGCTCTGGACGGCATCGCTGCCAGCTCTGGCAACCAGTGACATCACTGAGGTGGGCGGGATGCCTGAAGGAGCCGGAGCCAGAACTGGGCAGTGGTGAGATGATGTAGAGGCCACCACCACCCCCCTCTTTGCGTGCACCATAAGCACCCGCCCCCTGTAACGTGCACCATGAACCCCCAACCCCCCTCATTCAGGTGGCAAAAAGGCTAGGGACACCACTAGTCCCAGTTCATTGTAAATGTCCAGTATATGTTCACCACACCTAACACTCCAGTAAGTAAGACTTATCCACCTTATTCATCGTTCTGTGAACACCACCCCACCCATCTCTGTCAATCTATCCCTTGTCCAATAAATAAGATTAAAAATACTAAGAACAACATACAAAGCCATCCACAACTACATCATCAACCTTGTCTCAAACTATCACCCAAACCGTCCTCTTTACTCCTCCCAAGGCCTCTAGCTCTCTTGCTCTTTTGTCATCTACGACATACAACTGCAAGACTTCTTCAAAGTCTCGACCATCTTCTGGAACTCCCTGCCTGAATCTGTCCGGCTATCTCTACTCTGTCCACCTTTAGGTAATCCCTAAATACTCATCTATATCACCTCCACCTGAAAACTGTACATCTGCTTTCTCCATCAGATCATCCCCATGCAATTATTACCATTTGTATCACTTGCCCTTCCCTTTTACATTAGCAGGGTTATTCTCTAAAGGGTGAATTTGGTCTAGGGTCTAAAATTAAAAAAACATACTAGATATTTTTTTTTTCTATTTGTTTTTTCTACTTCCTATAGCAGGCCAAGCTGTCCAGAAAAAGTGCCAGTTATGGGGGTTGTCATAAACCATACAGCACTCACAAGGGGAACTTACAACAGGCATCTTTTATCTACACTGTTTAAACCTTTTTTTCAAAAGAAAAAAGAAAATGTTTTGCTGCTTGAAAAGTCTAATTTAATTTGTTTGTCTCTTAGTGAAAGTCTATTTAAAACATGTCCCTCTAACATTGCTTCGTCCACAGGGTGACAACACTGCTATGTGATTTCACTACAGAACCAACAGAATTGTCACAATGTCAAAGAAAGGGGGAAAATAATGGATTTACTGGCAGGATGAACAGGGAATTCAACTATGTTACAGGGAGGACTCAGAAAAACTAAAACTGCTGTGTTAACGCTAGTGACAGACTCCATTATATATGTCATTGTTTGTTCTTTTATCCATAGTTACACTTTAAGTGTTGAGCACTGTGCTTAAAACAATTCAAATATATGAATCAATTGAATAACTATTCAATTACGTCTCAGAGAAAAAACTTACAGTAGCATGCCAAGGGCCCTGGCCATTAATGGTACAGATGAACACCTATATCAAAGTCACACCAAGCAAGCCAGGAGCATAACTTCAATGGCATGCTTTAGGGTCGAATTATTAAAAGGCCCCTGGCTCTTTATTTCCACTTTAAACACAATCCCACTACTGAGACCTTCTCAATAGAACTCTAATTGCTTGCATAGCAAATGGATAGAATTGTACTGTATGTACACTTATTTTCCTTCAAATTATTTGCCCTCTACATTGCAGTTTAGAGAAATGATTTTGCAGGTACACTATACTGGGATTCTCACATGGCTAGACCTTACAGCAATAGACCACCACTACTCCATACAGCATACCCAGCGGGTGCTATGGTGAAATGATGGATGAGGCCGTCACAGCAGACATCACAGATTATATATCATCACCAGCAACCCATACTGAAAGCTAAAGGTGGGACATTTATGTGTCACCCATCAAATGTTCTATCTTTACCGTTCAGTATAGTGTGCTTGTGATGATATATATTATTTGGACCTTATAGCAGACGCCTGGTTTTCTATAGTGTTTTTTATATTGCATATGTGTATATATATATATATATATATA
>NW_017306849.1:49330-76392 GCF_000935625.1 Nanorana parkeri | reverse complement strand
AGTGCATCATTGAAGCAAGCCACAAACAACATTAGGATTTTTCTGTAATAATGTTTGACTTTAGTTTACACTCCTAGCACAGCAGTGGAGGACATGCGACAATACAAACACACTCAATGCTTTTTGGGAGCTGGGATATATCATTAGTAGAAGTGATAAAACAGATATTGGTGCTCTTCCTTCTGATCCATTATTAGACAGAGTACAGCAGCATATGTGGTCTATCCTGCTTTTTTTTTTTGGGGGCGCTCGCTTGTCCCCCCTTTTCCAGCCCTGCCAGGCCAGCGTCCAGATTAAAGGGACATGATCCTTCATGACCGCTCGAGGATCTTCAGAACTTCAAACGAGAGTGAGCGGCGGAGACACAGGTAAGTTTTTACCTATTTGGTAACTACCATAGCAGTAGATATATGCACACAAAGGCGTTGGGGTTCCCCCTTAAAATTCCTACCAGACCTAAAGGGTCGGCTGTGGGCTTCTTCTGGAAAGCCGAGCTGAGAGAGTTGGAGCCATATGTTTGGAAACATGATGACTAAGTGCTTGGCCAAAAATGTAAAGAAATACTGGGCAATTTATATTTGTTTGATATGGATTGATTATTGAAAACATGTTTGAGAGTTTAATACTAATTTAAATATTGAGACATAATTCTAAATATACCTGACCATGATCCAGTTAGCTGTGTCACTGTTGTGAAGACCTTGCTAGGCAAAAGTGTCTAGAATAACAGCAGTGGAATGAAAGAGATGCTCCAAAACTTTGCTGGCTAGAATTAAAAAAATTAAAATGCATAGGAAACCCTAACTGATAAAAGATGATCACTGCGAGCTCCTGTTAGTCCCTCTAAATCATTTAATTATATGTCTAAATCTCATCTTAAATACTGAGCTCTTTAAAGAAGGGGGGTTATTCACTAAGCTGCCAAAGGCAGCCGAATGAATAACCAAACCGAAGTGAAGTGAGCCCAAGCCTGTTCGGCCATTCACAGCAGCTCTGTACAGCTATTCTTAGCCATACATCGACTGCCTTCAGCTCACTTCACTTCTCTTCATTCAGCTGAACAGTCTTGGCTGAACCGATGGGAAGAAACTGTTCACCTCAGCCGATGCACCATCTGAATCAGCTGAGGCGAACAATCCACAGTTTCTCATCGGGGCCAAACTGCAGAGAGTAAATAGCAGAATGCTGCCATGCAGCATTGAGCTCGGTCACTCTGTTCGCTACCTCAGAGGTAGTGAACAGAATAAAACTGTCAGTGTGAAATGAAGGGGAAAAAAAGAAACAGCTCAGGGTCCCCCTCCTAAAGCATACAAGACATTTTAGGTCTGGTAGGAATGTTAGGAGGGACCCCCAAGTTAAAAAAAAATATGCGGGGTTCCCCCCCAAAAGTCATACCTGACCCTTTAGGTCTGGTAGTGATTCTAAGGGGCAATCCCTTAATCCAGGCACTTGCCTGGCAGGGCAATAAAGGGGGGATTAGAGAGCGCCCCCCCCCCTCCCACCATACCAGGCCACATAACCTCGGCATGGGGAGGGTGCTTTTTCAGGGGGACCCCCTGGAAAAGCGCCTTGTCCCTTGCCTCTTCGGGCAGGGGGGCTTATCTGCAGGGGGGGCTTATCTGGGTACCCCCTTTCATAAAGGGGGCAGCTAGATGCCACCCCTCCCCCTGGGTGAATGAATAAGGGGTACATTCCCCCTCGAAAAGCACCCTCCCAATGCCTGGAACATGTGGCCTGGTATGGTGGAGGGTCCCTTAAAATTCCTACCAGACCTAAAGGGTCGGCTGTGGGCTTCTGCTGCCGTACAGGCTATTGTATATAGCCCGTACAGCAGCCCTTCTGCTCTGCTTCACTTCCCGCAGCCGAAGCGAGCCGAAGGATTAGCCAAATGTTCAGCTTAATCCTCTGGCAGCTTAATGAATAACCCCCAAGGTCTTTTCAACAGGGCAGCTAAGATGACTCTGGTAAACATGTGAAAAGGAGCCTAGTGCTCCACCTGCTGGATAAAAATGTAAATATAAAATACACATATGTGATATTTCATAGCTATCTGATTAGAAACAATAAAAGTTTTTTTGTAAATGAAAATATATTTTAAAAAATCACTTTAATGTGTTGCTTTTTGTCTCTACGGTGATTTTACTCCATTTATTTCTACTTATTACTGTCTCCTCTTTCCAAGATAGGTGTTCTCATACACTTGGTCTGTCCTCATCCTCACATGATAAATATACAAAGTCATTTGTTGGGTGTAGGAAAGATGCAGATTGTCCAGGTTATTTTCCAGGTGGAAATATAGGAATCAGTTCCTAATTTGTAAAATGATGAGTGATTTGAAATGGATCACCAAGTTGATCTTCTTTACACTTAGTGCTGAGGTGGACCATCTGTTAGGGCTGTTAAGGAATTATTTGGACTTCAGCATCAGCAATGAAATTCATGTGCCAGATCCAAACTGATGAGCATAGTATAGTGGTATAATGGTTTGACTTCAGCATAAATGGAATGGTTAGCTGAAGTTTACAAATTACTTGGATATATAATGGGTTGATGCCAGTGTTTGATTTACATGTGGTATTCTGCTGCCAGACAGAGGGTTCTGTACATGCCAAGAGAGACTTGAATTAAGCAAATAGAGTTTACTGCCACATACTCCTTAACACTCCAAAACATGGCATGATCACAGAATGTAATATAATATATGTACAGTAATGTGCAAAAGTTTTAGGCAGGTGTAAAAAAAAATTGTAAGTAAGAATGCTTTTAGAAATAAAAGTGTTAATAGTTTATTTTTATCAATGAACAAAACGGAAAGTAAATGGACAGAAGAGAAATCTTGATCATAAAAATGACAGCAGGTGCTCTTCACTGATGAGTCAAAATGTGAAATATTTGGCTGTAGCAGGAAGCAGTTTGTTCGCCGAAGGGCTGGAAAGTGGTACAATAATGAGTGTCTCCATCAACAGTGAAGCATGGTAGAGGTTCCTTGCATGTCTGGGGTTGCATTTCTGCCTATGGAGTTGGAGATTTGGTCAGGATCAATAGTGTTCTCAATGCTGAGAAATGCTGTACAAGCAGATACTTATCCATCATGCCATACCATCATGGAGACCTGTAATTTTCCCAATTTGATTCTGCAGCAGGACAACGACCCCAAACCAATGTCATTAAGAACTATCTTCAGCGAAAAAGGAGAACAAGGAGTCCTGGAAGTGATGGTTTGGCCCCCACAGAACCCTGATCTCAACATCATGGAGTCTGTCTGGGATGACATGAAGAGACAGAAGGATTTGAGGCAGCCTACATCCACAGAAGATCTGTGGTCAGTTATCCAAGATGTTTGGAACAACCTACCTGCCGAGTTCCTTCAAAAACTGTTTGCAAGTGTACCTGGAAGAATTGATGCTGATTTGAAGGGTGGCCACATCAAACATTGATTTGATTTGGATTTCTCTTCTGTTCATTCACTTTCCATTTTGTTCATTGATAAAAATAAACTATGAACACTTTTATTTCTGAAAGCGTTCTTACTTTACAGCATTTTTTCACACCTGGTTTAGAGCCCTTATCGTTCAGTGTAAAAAAATGCTCACTATGGTAGTGAACTGATCTGGTTGTTAGGTACTACTTGCACAAAGAAAGTTCTTGTGTATAGGTGTTTATTAATCCTGATCACTGATAGTATGTACATCATCAGCAATATAGATCCAGTCAGCCACATTGTAATTCTAATACTTAACAAGTGCAGTTGTCTGTTGTAGTGGACTCTTAGAGAACCACCATTATAATTAGTCCAGGTGACCATTGCCTCCAGTACAGAAAGTGATAGAAAATCCAAAATGGTTAAGTTGTCTCTGGAACAGGAGGTAAAGGGAAATCTTCCAATGGGGAAACCACTTCTGGTGACATCTTTGTAATTGGCGATATTCCCTCGCTTTGAGAAGATCTTATCTCACTTTGCCTAGTGCTTTTGATCACTACGTTCAGTGTTTATCAACATGGTGCATGTGTAGGCATCTGCTTGGTTTATTGATAAAATGAGGTTCCTCTTACCCATTGTGAAATTGTGTAATATGGTGGTCACTGGGGACTATATAACATGTTTTATGCCCCATAGACATGAGATTACAATTCCTTGATCTGGCTGTTTTTAGTTGGACCAGGAGGCAATCTGAGGGTAGATGTTAACAACACTGGCTTTTTCAAAGGTGGAACGACCTATCAGACAGGTTGGAGAACCTAACCTATTTACTATTATTTCTTCTGGAAAGCTATCACCAGCAATCTTCTCCACTAACCTAATTTTGCAAGCTTGGCTCTGCTCTTTTTAAAGATATTTAAAATGGGAGTTGTGCCTGAATATCTGATCACCTGCTAAGGTTTTTGGGCAGCTAACTTCAATATGTTATATAATTTTCATGTAAATGCGAAACCTCGGAACTAGGGATGTCCCGATACCGATTCTAGCATCGGAATCGGGCCCGATACAGGGCATTTTGACAAGTACTTGTACTTGTCAAAATGCTCCAATGCCTAGCGCCGAAGCTTGCGCTGTTTTCTTTTTTACCTTCCGTGGTGGCTGGGGTTGGGGTCCTCTGGGCAGGCTGGAGGAGCGTCGCGTCACTGTTCGAGAAGGAGATATTATACAGGATGGCGGAGATACATGCGGGATGGAGGAGAGAACAGAGTGAGGTCTAGCTGCGGATAAGGCAGGCTCCATTGAACAGGCACCAGTAAGTAAGGGCCTGTGCTGCTGAGATGGCAAAGCCACTTTGCAAGTATTGTATTTATAATCTGATTGCAAGTGTACATTTACTTCTTCATATAGAGTATTAGGTTAAATCATGATCTATAGTATACTACATACATAACATGTAGTTGTACTATGAATCATGATTTAGGGTAATAGGGGATAATTGAAAAACTCTATTGCTGTAGTGTACTCTATATGTAGTACATGTACAGTACTAGCAGAGTATAATTGTAAATGTATTGTCTGCACTGTATACGCAGTATATACTCTATATGTGCTACATATAGAGTACATATAGAGTACACACTGCTAATACAGTGCAGACAATACATTTACAATTATACTCTGCTGGCATGAATGGATTAAATGATCTGTATGTAGCCCTGTACTAGGAATCATTTAATCCATTCATGTTACCAGAGGATAATTGTAAATCTATTGTTGCAGTGCACTCTATATGTACATGTACTATATAATACATATGGAATGCACTGCAACAATAGATTTACAATTCTCCCTTGCTAACATGAATAGGTTAAATCATGATCCATAGTACATAATATGCAGTTGTACTATGGATCATATAAAGTCACCTGTCCCTTTAAGAAATAGTATCTGTAATTTATATCGGCAATTACATGAGGGGAAGTACTTGTACTTGTACTTGGGCCTGAAAAAGTGGCATCGGGACATCCCTACTCGGAACACAGATTGAAAAATGCTAATTGTTGGAAAATTTAATAGATTTAGAGTCAGTAGGATTTCATATGAATGTAGAATATCTGCAGATTAGGTCTAACGTGACCTTTCTTTTCCAATAATTAGCAAATACACTAAAATACAGTATATTGACTCAACACCTATTCAAAATAGGTCAAATTGGAGTCACTCAAAGTAGGTATAACATTATAATGTAAAAGCCAACAAGCCTCTATGACCACAACAGTTCCATTACACATCAATAACTTACCAAAATCTATATACGGTCAGATATACAGTCTAGATATACAAAAAATCCTAACTATATTCATATTTGTTACAACCTTTTTCCAACATATCTCAAAGAGAGGTATAGAAGCACTGCTCTTATGTTATTTTCATACAAAAGCATTGATACCAAACATATTAAAGTAATTTATGGCAGTGTAATAATATATTTCTCATTCACAAAATACCTTTGCTACACAACCTAAAAAAAAAAAAAACAACAATGTATCAGCCTCAGCATCCCCACTAAGGAAATCACATATTTTTTCTGCAGCACCTCCCTTACTTTCCAATGTACTGTAGCATATTGTAAATTAAGGTGTAACGTTCCATCCTCCTTTTTAAATTCTCTTTTATTAAAAAGCTATCTGTCAATGTACAACTATTAGTCAATGTACGTTCTTGTCACAAGACAGACTCCCTTCTAAGGAAAGAGGGAGTGTCTGCCACACAGAAGTTGAATACCAATAATTGTTTTCATTTGAGTTTGATTAAATGGTACACTATATGAACATTTCCCGCTTTTGTATGGAAATAGATGATTTCAACATCTGGACATCTTGTGTGATGGATGGGGAGCAATATATAACTACAGGCTGTGCGTTTAGGAGCATGAAACCCTTCACTCCATTGAGATGTTGATAAATTGTTTGAAGTCATTCATGAACAATATCTGTTGAACTTACATTGGATATTAGGAAAGGGTTTTGTTTTTTTTAGCTTGTGTAGCAAAGTTAATTGTGGATGAGAAATATATTATTGGATAATGATATATTGTATATTACTTTGATATGTTTGGTATCAATGTTTTTGTATGAATATAGTATAAGAGCAGTGCTTCTATACCTCTCTTTGAGATATGTTGGATAATGGTTGTAACAAACATGAATAGTTGTGAAGGAACATTTTAAATGTTTTAAACATTTCTGCGGTAAATCCAGCTTGGTTCTGACTGTATATAGATTTATTTATTTATTATTGATAGAAGTTATTTATGTGTAATGGAACTGTGGCAGTCACAGATAGAGGTTTGTTGGCCTCTCTGGTCTTTGATATTGTACAATTATACCCAGTGACTCTAGTTCAAGTTATTTTTGAATTTTTGGAATAGGTGCTGAGTATTAGTGTATTTACTGATTATTGGAAAAAGAAGGTCATGTTAGATCTTATCTGCAGATAATGTGCATTAATATGTAATAATAATTCTTAACAATAACGGCAATTAGGACCGTAGGATATATTTGATATATTACTTTCTGTGGTATAGTATATCCAATAATGAAGGCTACACATAGTTTCCCCCAAAAGGTATCTCATCACAGGAACATATAGCATAATAATATATCTGGTTTATTATGTATCCATTATTAAAACATATAAATATTGTTATAAAACAATATTTATATGTTTTGATAATGGATACATAATAAAGTAGTTTTATATTTTTATACTATGGGGGTTATTCGCCTTTCAGCTATTCTCTTCACCCCTGTACAGCTGATTTCAGCCGTACATCGGCTAAAATCATACGTTCATCAGCTCCGTTCGGCTCAGCCAAACATGCTCAGCCTACTTGGCTGAGCCGAAGTGAAGAAGCCGTTCAACTCAGCCGATCTCATAAGGGCCGAACGGCAGTGAGTGAATAGCCAAATGTCGCCCAGTAGCATTTGACTCGGTTATTCAGCTCGCTAACTCCGTAGCTTGTAGAATAAAAAAGGACATCTTAATAAAAGAAAAAAAAACATTGTGGGGTCCCCCTCCCAAACCATATCAGACCCTTTAGGTCTGGAGGGAAAGTTAGGAGGGACCCCAAGTTATAAAAAAAAAATGCGAAGGGTTCCCCCCCAAAGTCATACCAGGCACTTTAGGTCTGGTAGGAATTTTAAAGCGGAACCCGACCCCCCCCCAAAATGTGGGGAAAAAATGTGGGGTCCTCACTAAAATTCCCAAACAGACGCCTAATCCTGGCAGCAGCCTGACAGGGCAGGAAAGCCGGGGGACAAACGAGCGGCCCCCCTCACTGCCATACCAGACCGCATGACCTCAGCACTGGGAGGGTGTTTTTCCAAGGTCCCCCCTGGAAAAGAACCTTGTCCCCCTGCTGATGGGAACAAGGGCCTCTTACCCGCAAGCCCTGACCCGTTGGTTGTTGGAGTCTGCGGGCAGAGGGGCTTATTTGTATTGGGGTACTCCTTGAATTTAGGGGCACCCAGATGCTACCCCCTCCTTGTGAATGAGTAAGGGACTCTTGTACCCCTACTCATTCACTAAAGGGTTAAAGTAAATTGTAAATAAACAGACCAGACTATTGTAACAAATCCTTTAATTGAAAAAAACCACTACAAAAATATTGGATAATCCAACGACGTAATCCAAGGATCAATCACGACGTCCATGCGTTGTCCACAACGATGATGACTCCTCAAAATGAAAAAAAAACCTGACGCCCACCAACCTGTCCGCACACGACGAACTGCAACTGCAGAATGACCTGTTTGACAGAAGCGGGCAAAAAGGAAACAAATGGGCGGAGTTAGCTGTGACATCACCACTGGCTCAGCCTATTTGCTTTGATTTGGCCGACATCTGTTATATCAGTCTTCTGAGGTCCAGGTCAAATCAAAGAAAATGGGTGGAGCCGGCTGCGACATTACGGTCAACTCCACCCATTTGTTGTCATAGAATGACAGGCTACTGTCCTCAGGTGACCTGAGGACAGTAGCCTGTTATTGCATGATAACAAATAGACGGAGGTAATGTCATCCCTAGCTCCGCCTATTTGTTCACATTTGCGGGGAGAACAGTCTGCTTCAGCAGACCGTTCTCCACACTTCGGCTGTGTCTTCGGCTGTCTTCAGCTGCTGTAGGGCTATTGTGAATAACCTGTACAGCAGCCCTTTGGGCTCCGGCAGGCCGAAGAGGGCCGAAGGATCACGGCCGTGCACGCAGCACTGAGCTGTATGTGCTGGCCGTTTCTCGTGTGAATGAGGCCTTAGGTGTGGAATAAGCAGGTCTTGAGCATATACAGATAAACCTATTAATGGTCAGGATGGACGGTCTGGTCTTTGCCCCTATGGACAATCCGAACTTTGAATCCATGCCTAGCTTTGCATACAAATATGAACAATCAGTTTGGCCAGAATATCATTAATACAGTATAGGGGTTCCCAATACCCAAAATATTAACCTTCCCTTAGAGATAAAAAAAAAACAACCAAAAATATATTGTTTTCCAAGCAAGCCACAATTGGGGTAAAAGCTGATTATTATATACTGACAATACTGAAAAAGACTTTATTATGCTCTACTAATTCAATTGTATTTACATAGACTGTGGTACATAAAGTAATATAATTAGAATGTTAGCTATGTGTTGTAAAGTAAATAGCAAGGTAAAACAATCTAAATTCCTATTTGTGAAGTAGATCAAAGCTTTCTAAATCCAGGAAGTCTCTGCCACCATAATTTGCCTTTTTGCTGAAAAACTCTTTAAAACGGATAGGTTTAAGATGAAGTTAAACAGAGATTTTAAATAGCAAGCTTGGAGAGAGCGGTAAGCAGAAGGACAGGATGGCATTGCGTTGATCTCACACTGGCTGTCGGTGATACCAACTCCCTCTTCATTGCCGTGTCACTTTGGTAGGAGGCAGGGTGATTGGTGAAAGAACACAAGAATGTCAGAAAGGTGCTGGTAGACATTTCTTGGTTGCCTCAAGAAAATAAAGGCCATATCTGAACCTGTCAAAATGATTAATAGCTTTGAGAGTAGAATATGGGGGAGGGAGACTGTGATAGAGCACAGGAAGGAAAAAAAGGGAGCTGAATATGTAAATAGAAAGAACAATAATTCCAGTCCCCAAAGCACAAGATACAAACATGTTTCGGAGAGAGGAAGAGCCATTGGTGTCATTACAACATTCTCTGTTGATACTCACAAGCCTGTTTATTGGGTGGAGAAACACACTGCTATAAACAGTCATTGCAAGAATGCACAAAGGTACAAATAGTTTGGTATGGCTACATTTAATATTTTAGCTACATGCACATATCTTATTAAAACTCAGTCATTACAGGTTTTTGAAACAACACACTTACAGATTCAGCAAGAAAAGAGATTCTGAGGTTTTGCAAACAATTAATCTGTTACTATCAAGGGAAACTTCCATTTAGTTGTGGGAACCTAATATGACCAATAAGATTAATTTTCAAGAACATTTTATGTGCAACATATAAATCTTTGCAGAAACTATGGGTGAAAAAGAATAGGGTGATTGGATAGATAGATAGATAGATAGATAGATAGATAGATAGATAGATAGATAGATAGATAGATAGATAGATATAACAAATGACATGAATATATGTAAAATTTAATTGCCAAAAGGCAGTCGTCATGTAAACGGTCAAATGACTCAGACCTTTGTATTGAACTTTGTAGGTGCCCACAAAGGTGAAACTCACTGCCTATTTGCAACAGTAGCATCTGCAAAGTTTGGACTAACATAAGTGCTCCGTCATGCATTTTTTTGGATAGAATGCAACCCTTTCCAGTTGACCAGACCAAAATTATTTTATTTATTACAGATATTTATATAGCGCCGATATTTTACACAGCAGTTTACATACTGCACATTCACATCAGTCCCCACCCTCAAGGATCGTACAATCTAAGGTCCCTATCACACATGCCTATTAGGGCTGAATTAACCTTTCAGTATTCCTTTTGGAGTGTAGGAAGAAGCTCCACGCAAGCACAGGGAAAACATAAAAACTCCATCCAAAAAGCGTCCTGACCAGGATATGAACCAGAGACCCCCAGTGCTGCAAGTCAGAAGTGCTAGCCACTAAGCCACCATGCTTCCAACTGTTCCCTGTTACTTCTGATATTATCATATTTTACAATATGGACTATATTACTCTTATAGGAATCTGTAGATAAATAATAGTAAGAATCTGGCTAATATATAAATGGAAGAGGAAATGGTCAGAGGGGTAAAATGCCATCAGCTTACTGTATCAAACACATGACATGCAACAAAATATACAAAATATCGTTTTTTACCTTCTATACTTCAAACCTAATATTAAATACTAATATTATTTCTGACTTAAATTGATCATTGCATACTAAAGTGTATTTTTTACATATAAAGGGTGTATTTATGGACACTGATGTGGCTGTTTCTACATTTGCATACCGTGGTATACCTTTGGTCATTTGGGGTGACATTATTTTGTTTTGTTGATATTGTTTTCCTAGAATTTTTTTGTTTTGTTAATGTATGGTGTTTATGCATATATCGTGGAAGACCCAAACCTTGCTCTTATTTGACTGATACCACGAATTGTCTATCAGTGGATTGATGCCTATTGCCATCATCCTGTACTCTCAATCCTTTTAGTAAACATTACCATATACTGGTTTCATACTTTGTTATTTTGCATATAAAATTTTGTAATAAATATCTATTGTTAAAAAAAAGGTATATTTATACTATCACTGTTTTAGAGTATGTTATGCTACACTTGATTTATATTAACTGGTCTTTTTATTCACTGTATAGGATCCATATAGACAAGTGGACAGAAGTCTCCAGCTTGGACATCTTGAAGGCTCATAAATACGAAAGTCTGTGCACAGCTGGTATACCTGCAACGAGGTATCACACATCACCTAAGAAATTCACCTGCCCCACACAATGGAAAGAATTTGGTCCTGCATCTCCCACCCACAGCTTTGCTATGACCTCTCTACAATTTCACATTGTCCAGAGGCCGACATTAAAAATTGAAGGTTCTATTAATGAGAAGCTAATTGTAGCTCTTGGACAAGGAAGGGTTTGGGAGGAGGGATACCCCTCTCTCATTATTTGAAAACAACAACTTAAAAAAAAAGACATGGGAGAAAATGAAGATCTATAAATATTGTAGAAGAAGCAGAGGAAACAATGGAGGAGTTAATGAGCCCCTGTTTTTGCAACATTAACCTTCTTCTTACTATGGCTTGGTAGCTTGCAGAGAAAATAGAAACACTACAATGAAATCAAGATACTTACAGTGGGTTCTCCCTGTGGGGTGAACATTCATTCTTCAGACAAGGTCAATCTAAGAGCATACTTACTACCTTGTTACCTTATTAGATTATGCATATTATTATACCATGCTATGGCAGCTTAGCTCTAGAAAAGACATGAGCTTTAGTCCAGGTCCTGTCGGGAGAGTCGATAAGACCTCCAAAAAAGTGCAACAATGTTATCATGTATAATGCATTGACATTGTGCATGGCCATGCAAACATGCACTGTTATTCCATTTGACTGTATATTGCAGCTTTTCAAACCTTTTCACACTAGATGAACCCTTGGAATAATTTTCAGGTCTCATAGAACCCCTGCTAAAAATGGTTTTACCTACAGCTCACGGTACATTAGAAAGACCAGTAAGTTGTAAAAAGTTTTAAACTGAAACAAAGAATTGTATTTGCCCAGAGTATTGGACACACATGGCAGATATTTTAACACCTACCATCTGTCTGCAGCACAATTATTTTTAGCAATAATCCTAAAATTAAATGAATATTGGTAACTGAAAAGAATGAAGACGGTGAAAAATGAAAAATGTGGTGTTCCCTAACATTAGTGGCCAATCTAGAATAGATCCCCTACAGTGGTGTTCAGTGGAAAATTGCCTCCTTGTATTGCTGGACAGTGAAGGTGGAAGATCAGTTTGCCCCTGCAGACTGCTCAAGATAACCTGGTTAAGCCGAACTTTGCACCTAAGTAGCAACATCCAGTGGGGGGGGAGGGGGAGTTATATCAAATACTTACCCTTCCCCTGGCTTCCACCCATGATGCCAAGGCAAGGGTGATATCAACCTCCTTCTAGTGAAATCCTGAAGAATGTTGAGTAGCCTAACTCTCATGAAATGAAGTTCCTGCACTGTGCTGGAGCATCTTCTTGTGGGAGACTCAGCATTTCCTGGGATCACGTTGCTAGAAAGATTGCATGACCCCCTGCACTACAGAAGTCAGGAAAAGGTGATTATATGATTCTCTACTATGTTTTATATTATATATTGTTCTATCGTACACTTTCATGCAGTGTTTAAAAAAGGGGGAGGTGGACCACACTGAACAAGCTGACCTTGCCAGAAGTGCAAGGTGTGCTTTAAGAAAAGATGGTCTTTATTGATAAGAGGCATACAAGTGAAGTGGCTGGAGGACCTTTCACTCTTTTGGTAGTTCCTCATTTCCTTTGGGGCCCCTGTGCGGATCATGTCATAGGCACAGAATAGTGTTTAGATGATCGGAGCTCAAAACAATAATTATTTGAAAGGATAGGTGCAGAATTGCTGTATGTTAATGTATTGTGCACACATCCCTGAAGAGGGTTTTAGCTCTAGTGAAAAAAATTATCATAAGGACCCCCAGGATCATTCATCTGGAGGTCCCCACTACAGGAAAATTCCATAAGTATAACTAGAACTGGCGTTAGTCATTGATAATCATCATAGATGCATGGTTACCTGACTCTGGTATGTTAACATACGTGAACATGTGTAGAAAGTAGGGGAACTTCACTTAAATGAAAGGATTACTGCCAAACCAGGTGCTCATCTATGTGTGTGCTTCAGCTTAAGGTTTGTATTTCCTGCAACTTACCCACATGATCACTTCTTCAGCATCTGAACATGTACATCAGTCATCTTCATAACACTGCTATCAAATCATGCTTCGGCATAACGTATTTGCTGTTCTGTTGATTACACCTTTTCTACTTTTTGGCCCATTTGGTTTATTTAGGATATGTTTGGTCTTCTTCTTTCTTCCATCCTCTTAACGAAGATTCAGATTAATGATCCCTCATTCCTAATTGTCAAATTTCTTTTACTTCATCCTGTGTCTAATCACCAGTGACAGAAACCATTACGCAAATGAGAGCAGACGACTTGCCACAACTGTTCTGTTTGGTAAAAACCTTGTAATTTAAAGCTCTGATTTGTAAAAAGAAAGCTGTGTTTCCCCAAGGCGTGCAGGCATCTGTTCCACATATAATGCAACACCATGCACTTCCTTTCCTTTTCCTTTCACCCCCGCCACTGCCACTGCCAATTACTCCTCTGCTTGCAACAAATATTTGACTTTGCAAAGCAGTAATTAGAACTTACTTGGCACGTGTTCATCATGGTAGGATCAGATGTTTTCCAACCCATCATTTCCCTTTACCCATATTAAGGTGAAGGGTTCATTAATCACAAAATTTGGTGTCTTCAGCAAACAAAGTGATTTCCACTACAAGGCAAACCACCCAACAGTGACTTCTAAGAAAAAAGCTTGACGTAGTGTTGATTCTTGCAGGCTGGGATTGTCATTATACACTGGGAAAGTATAACTATGCCTTTCCTCTAATTCCTCTAATAATAATTGCTATATATGAATGTATGCACATGCTGATCAATTCATTTATAGACACCGCCTCCATCTTTGTAGGAAAATCCTTTCCAGACTAAAAACATTAGTACTGTAAAAGCAGCCACAAGACAATAAGGCCTTGTTCACACCAATGATGAAGGGGCGGTAAAACTGAGTGGTTGATGTGCAGTTTTACGGCCCTCCAGCTGCATGCTGCAATGGTAGCACTGTGCCTACAATATTTATTCCTGTTGCTGCGATGATTTCTGCGTAGCATAAAATATACAGCATGTTGCATTTGACAGGTGGTGCCACAATTGAAACGAATAGGACTCAGTTATTACCTTGTAATAGTAGCTGTGACATCATCACCATGTTGTACATAGCCTGCAGAGAGAGCAGAGCTGTGGGAGGGACCCCGCAGGCCCCATCCACCACAGGCTGCCTACAGATAACTAAAAGAAGGGGGCGGATACAAGACCAGTCACCCTGCTCAAGGAGAGAGAGTAGCAATGACTGGTCTTTATTACAGAGAGTTTCTGCACAGAGGAAAAGTGTCACATTGGATTACTGCACAGATCTGGAAGAAATACACAAAGCACACCAAGATTCAAGTAAGAATACACAGTATTCTCTGGTATTTTTCAATATTTCCTTATCCCTGAATTCAGCTTTAACAGAAAAAAAGGAACAGCTTTCATCTGAGGCTTCTCACACTTTGCTTCATAACAGATTATCTTTAAAGCTGGGTGAGGTTGGAGAGAAACAAATAGAACACATTTGTAGAGACCTGTGGCTCTGCAAACACATGATTCCTTTAGTGTGGATTGGATTTGCATAGCAATGCACATCTGTGTTCTTACACAGCAGCAATAGGACAACAGGAGCACTGAGGCAGATAAAGTGCTGAGTTCTGTGTTTCACTCTGGAAAACAAGCAGACATTGATGGCAACTCAAGTATTTCTTACTTATTATACAAAGGAGGTAGGATGTCAGGAGGGATGTACAATAATAATATGCTCCAGGATTTTTGTGATACACACATAGGGTGCAGTTATCAGTCATACAGTCTTTTAGGACACAAGCCAATTGCCCATAAATACTATACTATGCATTCATGAAGACTGCCTTTGATGCACTTTGGTTTAGTATCTGCGTACACCAATATACGTGTGGGTAATGATCACGTGCTATAACTTTAGGGAGGCAAAGACAAAAAATTAATCATGGAAGATGGAACCTTTTGCCAAGTTCCCAACTGTTTTTGTTTTTCCATTGTGATGCATAGATAACAGGGCACCATTGTTCATAGAATGACTACCAAAACTAGGGTACCGAGATTGCCTACCCTTGGTATTGTAAATCTGTATAACAGGGAAAAATAAAAAATAATTTTAAGGGTCTTACCCTACTCGTGATTCTTAATGTAATTATAAACTCTAGGGGTGAGATTTGTGTATTAAGCCTGTGTTTATTTCCTGGCAGGTTACTGATATTTTTTTTTAATGCACATGAGCCAGTGGCAAAGAAAGTATTGGAAGCAGCAAGCACCAGCAACACTTTGGTGCACTAATGCTTAAGTGAAAAGCTTCCCCTCTCCCTATACCCCTGCCAGTCTTATACTCCATACCCAACAAAATATTGCAGATGAGGCCACTGAGTTGCTTGTCAAAATCTTCTGAGCTGGGTTCACAAATATGCTGGGCATATTAGAGAGTTTATTGCACAGGGTTTGGATTCCCAGCCCCCTACAGTGGAATGGAACAGCAGAGGAGAACAGGAAAGGCGAGTAGCAGGGGGTGGTTATTCTTACAAGAAAGTATTTATGTATTTTGAACAAGCAGTAAAATCACTTTTATAAAGCCCTCATTTAATTGCAGATAAATACATTTTAAAGTTCACAACACAGGCACTGTGTTGTGGCAGCGAATGCTAAAACACGAGCATTAAAACGTGTTACCACAAAGCATAGCAATGCACCTGCTCCATGTGCGTGAATAGTACCCTAATTTATTGTAGAGTAAAGCACAACACACCGCAGTACAACATAACACATATACCTGCGTTGTGGAGCACAGTGTTTTGTTAAAAAAAATGGTCATGCATGTTTGTTCATCCGTTGTGGTGTGTTGGCACCCCATTCATAATGAATAGACTGCGGAAACAAAATGCACATTAAAGTGTGCCATAACACACGTTAATTTGTGTGCATTAGCGCACTGCAACAAAACATTTTAGCATGAATGGGCCCTAAGTAGAGAATCTTGGCAGTCTGCCGCTAATGCAGGGACATGTGGTGAGGTCAGTGGCAGGTGAGGCACCCCACAAGATGGAAGGAGGAGGGAGGAGACAGGGAGGATTCTCCCTGTCCTTAACTTGCTCGTCACTGATTGTCAGGCCTGGGTCCCAGAGGGTATGTAACAGGATCTCAGCTACGAAGGTTTAGGAAGAGACTGACTAGGGATTGAGTAGTATGACGGTAATTCAGGCTTGAACCTCTGGCGTCGCTCACAATCTAACGGTGAGTTAGAGGTTCTTGCATCATATACCGTACTCAAATCAAAGGGAGAGTAGTGGCTATTACTTCATAGACCACTAATGAGGGAGTTCATATGATTTAGGAAGTTAAAGATTGGATTTGGACATATAGCGTCGATCATCAAACTCATATAATTAATGCAGTATACGTTATTACTTCGGCAGCAGTTAATACGTCTCAGTAAGTATATATATTCCACAGGGTGCCACGACACAAAAGTAATCCAATAGGAATAAAGTCAATGCAATCTACACTTCTAGATCCATAAAAGGAGTTCACAGCATGAGGGCTGCAGTATGGGTGCAGGATACTTGCAGTTTTGAAGCGTGGTGGTTGCAGAGTGTGGGTTGCAGAGTGGTGGCTGCTGCAATAGAACCTCCTGGCAGGCTGTGGACGGGTATAGCAGTCCTGAGGCAGTAGGAGGAGATGACAAGTCCCAATGGCCGGTTGTCAAAAGTAGGGGATGGCAGATCCCAATGGCTGGTTAGGTTGGAGGGTTAGCAGGGCGTTCGACCCTCAATAGTGGAACGCCTTGCTAACCTTGCAGGAAACTTTAAATAGCCCGCTAGCGCGGGAAAGTGGATGGGAAGCCTTGCGCTGCTTCCGCGTTCCAGGGTGGAACGCAACGGCCGGCGTCATAGTGGGGAGGCGTGACGGCGGTGATACACTTCCAGGTGCGTTCCACCCTGGAACGCACACTCGCCGCCGGACGTCCCCGGAATCCCTTACACTGATGAGGCATCTACATGGATGCCGTCAGTGTTTTTTCTTTCTTTTTTTTTGATTGAATGGCTTGGACCAATGGCCCGTTGCCATTGGTCCAAAGCATCCACAGAGCTAAAGCCTCTGACTCCATGTCAGAGGCTTGTTGTAGCTCTTACCTCACTGTGTTAGGCTACACACAGCAGTGGGGAAGCCTGCTGCTGTGTAACCTAACATAGCTGTCAAAGGTTGAATGCAGCACCAGCCGTAATCAACAGGAGCCGTTCCGTCCATGATAGGTTACACAGCGGGCAGGTTTTTCCCACAAAATTTTCAACATTATTCAGATATTTCAAGATTGGTGCTAACTTTAACAATGGCTGTGTCAATAATATCCAAAATGTGTTTGGCTGAGTCCATTATCGCAGCTGTGACCAATGATGATTGGCTACTGCAATATCTTGCTATTCTGCTATTCTCATAAGTTGTATGGCAAAAGCCTTTTCTCCTTTATTCAGATACTATTTGTCTTTATGCCCTCAGATACTACCATTTGTGGCCACGTGTCATACTTGATTTTGCGCTCAGTGTTTGGACCTCGATTAGACTCACCCAAGCTTCAAAAGTTTTCATCCCTAAATACAACACTTTACTATTTATTAGCCAATACATTGCATTTCTACCTGTAACAGGTGATGTGTTCCTTGCAGTGCTTTGACCTGTGGCAGGAAACAAGATCAAAGCAGATAATTGTTAGTTATTCTGCAAAACACTTGTGTTGTGGCAATAGATCCCCAATCTCATTATTAAAGCAAAACTTCGACATGCTTATACAAAGCAAAATAAACCCAGAGCTACATCGAATCCGCCCCCCTTATATACCTGGCTGCCATCTGAATCTGATGTGGTAGTCCTCTGAAAGACCAGAACTACTAGACATGGGGGAAACATGCATCCTCCCCAAATCCACAATGCAGTGCTTGATTCTTAGCCTGTAGTCAGGCCAGAACACTGTCACAAGGCATTGGAGGTGTGCCTGGCATTATGCAATTACTGACTTACAGAAAGTCAACATTTGTATAGCAGCTTTCTGATCTGCAGTAGCAGAACTGGATGGAATTCAGGTATTCAAGACACTTTTAAGCACTAGACTGCATCTACCTTATAGCTCTGCTGTTGCTTTGCTTTATGTGGCCCTGCAGCAGTAGTTTTTTTGCTAGATCATGGAAATCTCCTGCCCTTAGTTTTTTAGAAGACTCCCATTAAAAATTCTGGAGGAATTGGAGACCGTGGATATATTATGCAAGCCATCAACATTTTGAACCTGCACTGGTATTTTCCCAGCCTTGTCAATTTGCTCTGCAAGGTGGACCTGACTCGACCTTTCTTTTTCTTTGGCTTCCTCTACATCTTTCTTTCAATCTTGTCCGTATATTCGTCCTTTCCCTGCCTTTTTCTATTTCTAATTATTTCCCCCTTCCTTCCCTCTTCCCTGCTGTCCTTTCCCCTTTCCTGATTTTTGATCCCTCCTTTTCTTACCTTAGAATTAGGGTCGTTTTAACCGATTTTGCACTTGGGTTTTGTGGGGATTCCATACCCAAATGCTGGGTTCTGTTCACTGCAGGTTGATTGGATCATTTCTTCCAGGACCACTACTGCATGTTGGTCTTAATAGATGGTCAGTACTTAATACATGGGTCCGGGCAGAGCTGTGTGGGCACCTGGATATATTATTGACCTTTCCTTTCATAACTTTACACTTGATGGTGATATAAATGTTTTTCTTGAAATACTTTGGTCATAGTATATTTGTTCTGCAGGTTGTTTTTGCTGCAGCATCAACTAGCTCATATTTTTATCCTGCAATTGTTCATTGTATATACGAAAATTAGTAAAAAAGAAAGGAATCTACCCTCAGGAGGAAAAATTGGGGACATCAGCTCAAACCTTATCCAAAACACCTCCAGAGTGGAGGAGATGTAACATGCCTCCGTATTGCAGCAGGTCGCAAAGCTATCAAATGCCCAGACCTCTCTTCAACAGTGATTCTCTGCACATTAGGGGATGATATGCAGAACCACAGTCAGCAGAAGAACCTCGAGATTACAGGTATACACAGGGTACATAGAGCCCTGGGCCCAGTGCAATCTGATCCACCCAGAGCTAGAGCTTACTTATCACCCCTTCCTGCCTCCTTATTTGCTTCAAAGATACCAAATACTAACCCTAAACCCCTAGCTCTATATCCAACTGACAGGAACTATATATATAGTACATACACGAATACATTATTCATGTGTATACACATACATACATTCCCCCCAGTACACCAGTCCTACTCTCATGTCAACAACATCTTTATCCCGCAAGCATTCCTAACCTCACTTTTTTATTGCTTCCATTGGGATCATAGTCCTATCTGACCTTATTATCTGACCATCTTGTACCATCCTTCTTGGAGACAAACTACAACTTAGGAGGTTATTTACTAAAGAGATGAAGGATTTAGCCAAACGGCTGCAGAAACCCTTCAGTTCAGTCAATTTGTAAGGGTAAAATGGAGGCCGTGCATGCGCACAAACCAAATCTTCGTGTGGCCGGAAAACATGCCATAGTGTGCATTCGTGCGCAAACCAGAAGTACGCAAAAACATGCGCACCGGCCATCGCATGGGAAATTACTGCTACCCTAATAGTTCAGCATATAAAACCGGGCCTGGCCTTGCCCCATTGCTGATGGTCTTTCAGCTAGTGTTCCTGTGTGCCTGCATTCTGTTGGATTCCTGTTACCTGCTTGATCTGGTTTTGTTTGGACTTCTCTATGAATTGCTGCTTGCCTCTAACCTCAGCCGGTTTCCTGGACTTTGCTTTCTGCCTCTTGATTTTGTACCCTGCTGCCCGGCTGGCTCTGACCTTTGGCTTTCCTGACCAAGCTTCAGTCTCTCGATTGTTTTCCCACGCTGCCTGCTCAGTTGGACATCTGGCTTGCTGACTACTCCTGTACAGTGTTGGTTCCCATCAGTGGCACTCGTGCTCTCCGATGTCCCTCTGCTCTCTGTTCCCATCTCCAGGGGCAGAAGGACACGAGCCGCAAGACAAGTCACCTCACTTTCCGGTCTCTCACCAGGTATGTGACACAAACCTAAGGGCTGCTTTATGCGCTATTCTCAATATCCAGCCGACTAATTCAGCCTAGCCGAACGAACATGCTTCGGCTCGGCAAAGCCAAACAAACTGCTGGAGCAGGGACAATGGTCCGCTGAAGCGGACCGAATCCATAAAAGTTGTTAAAAGATAGAAAAAAATATGTAGCCCCCTCCCCAATTCATACCAGACCCTTTAGGTCTGGTATGAATAGATGTGCCCCCCTAACAGGCGTGTGACATTATCCAGCGCTGCGTGTGTGCGGAGTCATGTGACACCATGCGCCCTGCCTCCAGGATGGCTGAATCCAAAATAGCATAAAAATTTGTATCGTTTGACGAAACTAATGAAAACATTTTTTGTTTTTGTTCATTTCGTCCGAAATGAATTTTTAGTCTGTGCACATGTCTAATATGTGTGTGTGAGGGGTCATTTTTAATAATTGTTTTATTTTTATTACTGTTGGGGGGGGGCTATGGTGAAATATCTGGGGTCTAAACAGATTCCTCACATTTCCCTTTTGAAATAGAAAAGAAATTGAGGACACAGAGTTCGGGAGTCTGGAAACTTCATTGAACAATCTTTGGCCTCCGAGTTAGGCATTCCCTTTGTTAGTCTGACTATACCACTCAATGCTCCTTCTTGCCAATTGGCCCCTTCCAGTTTCAAACCCTTCCTATTGCGATGCACATTGGGGCTTTGCATGGTGAGGAAATGTATTTCCTAATTCTGCCTAAATTCTCCAGTCCCATGATTCTGGGCCTTCCATGGCTGTAGAAATACTCGCCGCATCTAGATTGGAACTCTGGACAAATATTGGCTTGGGGGGTCTCAGTTTCATGACCGTTTGTCCAAGGTATATCCACCTCTTTCCGTTCCTCTGGCTGAAACCTCCACAGCTCCCATTTTGCCTTTCAATTATGTTTTTTGCAAAAAGGCCGCTGATTGTCTTCCTTCTCACAGAGACTATGACTGTGCCATTGATGTGTTTTCAGGAACCTCTCCTCCCCGTGGCTGAGTCTATCCTCTCTCCATCCCTGAAACACAAGTAATGTCTGAATATTCAGGAAAACCTGCAAAAATGTTTAATCAGGAAGTCCAACTCACCCACGTCCCAAACTCCTTGTGTGGGCACATGACTCCAAGTTTACTGGTCATCCTGGTGTCCATCGTACCTGTGACCTTCTTCACGTTACTACTGGTGGCCCTCTCTTCGTAAGGACGTCAAAGAGTATATACAAGCTTGCCCGGTTTGTGTACCATACAAGTCTTCCACGTCTGCCCCAGCTGGACTGCTTCTACCCTTACCAGTTCCTGACGTACCTTGGTGCTGTATTTTGATGGATTTTATCTCTTATCTGTCCCCCTCAGTAGTTTCTATGGTCATCTTGTTAGTGGTGGATTGGTTCTTCAAAATGATTGACTTGATTCCCCTGCCAGGTCTACTTACAGCTACCAATCTTGCCACTACTTTCATTAAGAAAATCTTTCATCTCCATGAGATGCCTTTATACATTGTCTTTGACAGGGGAGTTCAATTTACAGCTCACTTTTAGAGAGCCATGGCCAGCTCCTTTGGGATCAAATTTGACTTCCCATCCATCTTTCATTCCCGGCCCAATGGGCAAACAGAACATGTCAATAAAAATGTTGAACGTTATCTCCATGCCTTCATCTCAGCCCACCAAGATGACTGGGTGAACCTTTTGCCCTGTGCAGAGTTTGCCTTAAACCACCACTCCAATGCCAGTACAGGGAAATCAATTTTCTTCTCTGTTTAGGGGCAGCATCCACCTGTCCCCTTTCCTGTTCCTATCTTTCCTTTTGTGCCAGCAGCAGCTGAGACCCAAAGGACCTTCAACTCAATCTGGGAAGAGGTTTCTAAGAATCTTCATCTGGCTGATTCCAGACACAAAAGAGTGGCAGATCATCATCGTTGTCCTGGTCTTAAATTCCTACCTGGTGATAGAGTTTGGCTCTCTGTCAAGCACATCCGCCTCCAGGTACCCTCAATGAAATTTGCTTCTTGCTTTTTTAGGCCCTTTCCGGTTCTTCATCTGATTAATCTAGTTACTTTCAAGCTCTGCCTGCCCTCTCATCTCAGGATACTCAATGCCTTCCATGTCTCCCTGCTAAAACCTCTAATCCTCTATCGCTTCTCTTGCTCTTCTTCTCGACGTGCTCTTGTAGCAGATACCACTGATCAGTATGAAGTTAAAGAAATACTGTCACAGATCAGATGCGGGGTTGATCTGTGACTCACTGTTTGCATTTGTTTTTACCTTTTTGATGCTGTGGGCCTGTTGACACCTGTAGTTTCACAAGCATGTGCTCTCCTCTTGATGCACAGTGTTAACCTGAGGGTTAATATACCTTGCGACCTGCTACTTCCTGTCCTGCCTCCTAGCCCTCTCCCTATTTAAATCCTGTGCAAAGTAGCTTCTGGCTTGAGTAACACTCTGTTTCTGAGCCGTCTTCAGTGCGTTTATTCCTGACCTGACGTCCCGTCAATTGATCTCTCATGTACCGACTCGGCTTTTCTCCTGATTATCTTTGTCTGCCGCACGCCCTGATCTTAGGCCTGTTTTATAGATCTCCTTTTGCTCTGTCCATCCGTCCTTGCCTGCACTGTCTCCTGTGTCTTTGGGTACTCTCCAGGCAAGCAGGGTGAACCTATGGTTCATGACCTGGGGTTAGCCATGACCTGGGGTTCATGTCCAAACTTACATGGCGGGACACTGGCTGGCCCTTAGATACAGGCCCATATAGACTGCATTCTCCTGGTAGCACACAAATCTTCTGTCTCCAATAAAATCCAAGAATCCGGGTATATGATACTGACTAGGTGGAACAATATCCCAGAACTCTTAGAAACAATGTAGCCACAATGCTCTCCCACGTGCTGGAGATGTAAATCCCAAAGGGCAACACTTCTACAAATATTCCACATATATTCTGGCAAATGCTCCTTTTGAGCAACTCCTGGAAATTGATGAAACAAATATTTTACCATAGTAGACCTTGCTACTATGATGCTTATTCTATAATGGTCGTTCAATCCCCCAGAAAAAATCAATTTTTGAATACTGTTTATTATTGCAACAATTGTTGCTTTTGTACACAGACAGTATGTGTGTCTTCTACTTGCGATCATCTTTATTTTCGCTCCTAGACCAAAACAAGCAATTAACTCTTGCACTGCGGGGGTAGTCCTACTGCAAGGGTTAATTTACTAAAAAAAAACAAAAAAAAAACCTGGAGTTCTTTCGTTATTTTGAATTTCATTGATATAAACTTCATTAAACTGCTCACATCCAGTAAAGATGCTGTTAAAGTCTTACTACTTCTGCCCTCTAGTGGTTGTAATAAGGTACTGTATTTTATTTTTAGAAATAAGACTTAACCAGTTGACATCCGCGGTGTTAAACCCCCTTCCCATCCAGGCCATTTTTCAGTATTCAGCGCTGCGGTACTTTGACTGACATTTATTCCGTCATGCAGCGCTGTACTGAAATGAATTTTATACCCTTTTTTGGGGACAGATAGAGCTTTCTTTTGGTGGTATTTATTCACCACTGGGGTTTTTATTTTTTTATATATGAAGAAAAAATTACAGATTTAAAAAAAAAAAAACAGTTTCCCCTATATTAAATTCTAAAACATTTATAATTTCCCAATTTTTTGGTAAAATATAAAAGACGGGGTCTAGTCGGGTAAAGAGACACTAAACATGTCAAGCCTTAAAATTGCGCACGCGCGCGAAACCTCAAAAAAACTAAATTACCCAAAATTGGCCATAGGCGACGCATTAAAAGCTTTTAACGCTCATCAGTTTAGTGTTATCAGTGATTGATGGCCCTAAAATGATTGCTCTCACTGCGACGTTCGCGGCGATATGTAACATGTGTAGCGCAATTGTCATTTTCGCGTGCTGGCGCATGCGACGCATATTTACGTTTAAATGTGCGTAAACGAAGGTGGGGGGACTTAAACATTGTGGGGGGGGTTTACTTTTTTTTATTTGTGACCTGTTATTTTTTTAAACTTTTTTTGTTTGTGACTTTTATTTTTTTTAACTTTTTTTATTTATATAGATTTTTTTTTTACACTTATTGTTATTGCTATTATATAGGGGGATACCATCCCCCTATATAATAGCACAGGTACACTGACAGGTCCTCTTTATGGAGACATTAGGGGTCTCTAGACCCCTAATGTCACCTGGAGACCCCAAAAGAAGCTGATGAAGCACAGATTTGCTTCATCAGCTTCTTCTATCTGGCATAGGAGCCAGATGACTGACAGGTGAATGCGGAAGTGATGTAATACACATCACTTCTGCATTCACACTACGGAGGGAGAACAGCAAGGAGCTGATCTCCCTCCCTCCTCCTCCTGATGCCATCCCGAGCCGGTACCGGGCCGCTGATGGGGCAGCGGATCCCGGGATTAAAGGTGAGGGGTCAGGAGGGGGGAGATGGCGGCACCCGCGATCGCGCGGGGGGGGGCTCCGAAATTCACGCCATACAACCGATCAGCGGCTATAGAGCCGCTGATCGGTTGTATGTGAAACAGCCGTTAACGGCTGTAGTAACAAGCGGGTCTTTCCTGCCCGTGCGCGCGCGCTAGGGGGCGCGCGCGAGCAGGAAAAAAATGCCGTCTGACGACGGCAACCCGCAGATAGGAGTCAGCCGTCCGTCCGTTTTTTTCTTAACGGGCGGATGGCAAGAGGTTAAAGAGAGACCAAACTCCGGAGTTAAATCTTAAAAATGCATTCAAGTACTTGAAATATCAACAAAAATATAGATTATTAGGCTGTAGATCCTCAAATCATCTCTGGGGATTGGTGCTGACACTGTCCTTCCTTCCGGAGGGTGGCTACATGTGTGCCCTATGGTTCCTGCGGGTATTGTAAAGTAGCCATTGCTCCGAGCTCACTCCCGAGATAGACTACAATCTCAATACAAATAAGTAAACTAAACGTGGGATGATAATCCATCATGGGAGTGAGCTTGGAGCAGTGGCTATGTTACAACATACAAAGGGAGCATGGAGAACAAAAGTAGCCACCCTCCAGAAGGAAGGACAGTGTCAGCACCAATTCAGAGATGATTTCAGGATCAACAGCTGAAATACACAAACAAGATACATTTTTGTTCATAGTTAAGGAACTTTAATTCATTTTTAGGATTTAACTCCTGAGTTTAGAAGAAGGGGATAGACCCTGAAAGCTTTTCCTGAAAATTTTGCTGTAAGTGCCCTTCCTTTGGATCGCAGTGCAACGGATCTGGTGTGAATGGGCTATTAGGGGGTCATCAGAATTTTCTGGAATATTACTGAATCGGGGATAGGAAGTAATGATACTGCTGGGTCAGGGATGTGGGACATGGAAATGTCCTGCAACAATTTGAGGCTGGTATTTCCAGGGACACTGCGGAACTGAGCAGATGACTAGTGGAGGGCAGTGTTATTTACATGTAAACTGCTGATACAGGGATTGGAGGGAGTGATACTTGCAAGGATACTACATTCAGATTTAGAGATGGGGAAAGGGATATCTGAAAATACATTGACCCAGGGATGTAGACATAAAGACATGCCCCGAGACATTGTAGAACTGAGCTAGAGTCGGGGTTGTTTTCTATATTGCACCACTGTGTAGAATTCTATTTTTTATATACAGTATATATATATGTGTGTCAGTGTTTTGTGTGTATCAATAATCACCATTATAATCCATGTGTTGTGTATACTGCAGGGTGTAGTATGTGGCTATGTACAGATAGCACTATATGCAGTATATTACTCTCTGTGTTATGCACTCCTGATTCTTACACTCTGTGTGTTACCAACTCCTAACCCACTGTCAAGGGTCAAGCATCTCTTCATGCTCTGATACCCATCTGGTAGAACCTTATTAATTTGAGCTTACCCATGAGAGGTCTTATGGTAGGGATTGGGCCACCACACAATGCACACCCTTCCCTTTCCCTTCTGCTCACTTGGCCTTCCTGCTTATCGTCACGTCTTCCATTCTAAAGATGACAAGCTGTCAGTGAATAATGTGTTTCGTTCTACAAGCTCAGATGTTCATTTAATGCAATAAAATGTATTCTTTAACCCCTTCATGACTGAGGCCCTTTTTTCAATTTTTGCACCCATGTTATATTCCACATTTTAGGCCTGAAAATGACGTAAAACCCCCCAACATTATATATTTTCTGAATGCCAAGACCCTATAGAATAAAATGGTGGTAGTTGAAAATTTTTATGTTGCGCAATATTAGCGCAACTCCTTATTAAACCCCAAAATTTAGTGACAAATTTAATTAAATGCCCCAAAACACAACAAATTACCCATTTTTTAAATGAAATATAAAAGATGAGGTTACAACGAGTAAAACGATACCCAACATGCCCAGTTTACAGATTGCGTGCGACCGTGAAACGGCGAAAAACTGCAGTACCCCAAAAAGTCAATAAAAGACACTTTAAAAGCCCCCACAGGTCATCAATTTAGAAATACC
>NW_017306849.1:38819-46171 GCF_000935625.1 Nanorana parkeri | reverse complement strand
GGGGGTGTCCGGCGGGGGGGGGCGGCCCCTTCTTCGGGACGCAGAAGCGATCTGGCGACAGGTAAGTCGCCAGGATCGCTTCTGTTGTAAAGCCGACAGTCGGCTCTACAAGTTTAAACAGAGTCCCGGCGGCAAAAGTCGCCGGGAGCCTGTTTAAACAGCCCCGATGCTGGCGACGTACACTGTACGTCGTCAGTCACGAAGGGGTTAAAAAAAAAACCTCTTCATTAACATCCATAGCTACTAGACATGTGCATTCGGACAAGCTGAAGAATCAACAGAATTTAGTGATTCCGCTAGTTAGCTTATAACAAATGAAGTATTATATGCCCGAATATACGGAAATCTATATTCGGGTATATATTTCATTTGTATGGGCACTGGCATCTAGCTGCGTCCAAGATGGTGGTACCCATACATTCTAGTGATGTCGAGTGATGGCATGCGCCCCTTCTCCGGTGGCCAATATGGCCATGGCACATTTCCTCCCCCCCCCCATTGTGCTCTTGGATTTGTTGCCCTCCGAATCCAAAACAGCATAGTTATTGTTTTATCAAGCGAAACTAATTTCTATGCTGTGCACAAGTCTAATAGATACGATTATTACATTGAAGCATATTTAAACCCCCAACAAAGTAATACATTGCAGCTTACCAGTCCTTAGAGGTTGTGACCTGTGAATACTGTAACACCCTTCCCGTCCCTAGGTGTCTATGCTCACCTCTCCACTCCATGGAAGGAGGCATGTCTGACACACAGACTTCAAGCATGTTTCCCTTTATTCATCACCATTACACAGGGAACTGATAGGACTAGTAATTTACACAAGAAAAATAAGACTGTTTCATGCTTCTTGTTCCTCTCACAGGAAGTGACAAGAACACAGCATCGCTGACAAGATCCACATGTATTTTCTCTACTTGATGAAAATATTCTTAGCCTAAAAAAGGAAAACGAATGCAGGCACTACATCTAAGCACTGGTAAACTGCAATACATTCCATTTTTGTTTCAAGGTTTAGATTAGCTTTAAGCTAACCTTTTTCACATTTATATTTATAGACTACAGGAGAATTGCCAACAGGCCAGCCTCCGGGTTAGAAGCTTACAGTTACCTTGTCACTAAAAGGGAGGCTGGAAGCCTCAAAAACTATTCAGATGGGAGAACTTAAAGATCTGACAGACCCTCCCCTTGACCACTGGGGTGCTACTCAACTGCGGCACTTCCTGTTCTCTATACCCCGCCACCAGCGGATAGCCAGATTGCTGACCACCTTCGAACAGATCTGTAGAGATGGAATGCCCACTCGCCATGCCATATCCCTCCTGTACTCCTTACTGATCTCTCCCCCCTTTCTGGCGGGGAGTGATTGCCACACTGAAGGACCTGGTAATGGTGGACCTGACGGACAACCCAGCAGCCTGCCTGCTACACCTGAACCATATGTCCACTGGGAAATACAAAAGATCCTTGTCTCGACATCTCCTGAATGCGGCCCGCTCATGCATTCCCCTGTTGTGGAAGCAGCCCTGCTGTCCCACCCTCAGGCTGTGGTTCTCCAAGGTTGATGAGATGTGTCTCATGGAAGACCTGACTTCCACGTTGCGGAACACTGAGGAACTCTTCCGATCCACCTGGAGGCCCTGGACCGCTTTTCGGGCTTCGGATGCCTACCAACAAATTATGGCCTTGGTACCCCCCTGAACCTAACGGGGGACGCAGGCCCTTTACGTCCGACGCGATACTCTGCCCCACCCGGCCTATCTGAGCTTCCACTCCTGCTGTCCTTCTTCTACCCTACCTTTACTTTCCTGCTCCATCCCTTATCCTACCCTTTCCCCATCCTGCTCCCACTATCTCCTGAATGCGGCCCGCTCATGCATTCCCCTGTTGTGGAAGCAGCCCTGCTGTCCCACCCTCAGGCTGTGGTTCTCCAAGGTTGATGAGATGTGTCTCATGGAAGACCTGACTTCCACGTTGCGGAACACTGAGGAACTCTTCCGATCCACCTGGAGGCCCTGGACCGCTTTTCGGGCTTCGGATGCCTACCAACAAATTATGGCCTTGGTACCCCCCTGAACCTAACGGGGGACGCAGGCCCTTTACGTCCGACGCGATACTCTGCCCCACCCGGCCTATCTGAGCTTCCACTCCTGCTGTCCTTCTTCTACCCTACCTTTACTTTCCTGCTCCATCCCTTATCCTACCCTTTCCCCATCCTGCTCCCACTGATACTGAGCGCGCAAGACTTCTTGCTCGCACAGAATACCATATGCGACAAAGTTGGCAAATACGATTGGCGAAGCGCTCCAAACTTGAGAATTGCTCTCTTGCTCTATGCCATTCAGGGCCCACGATATGCGCGACGCCCGCCTTTATTGTCCTACTGATCGCAGTAGATGCGCCAAATGTTTGTATGGTGGCTACCTGTCGGATATATTACTGTAATTGAGCAATTCTGCTATGTTATGTCATGATAACCTTACTATGATCAACGTTCACCTTTTACCTCTGATGTAAGCTGATAATGTTGTTGCGCTTCTGGGGCTATGCCTCTATGTAACACTGTACCTTGATTTTCTGTTTTACAATAAAGCTGATTTCTGACTTAAAAAAAAAACTACTCAGATAGGGCAGTTATAAAATGCATACAAGGTTATGTGAATGCAGCTGGTTAATCTTACTACTTGACATCTTTTAACACTAACTTGCCTTTGGTGAACAAACCTGACACCTTGCTTCCACTATAGCTTTACATTTGTCTTTGTCTTTTGCCAGGCGAAGGTTCTGCTTTGCACCAGAGTTTCCAGTAATATGGACACAAAAACATATTTTTATAAATCTGGTTTGTTAAAAAAAAAGTTATATTGTTCATTACATACTACAGTAGATGGAATCAGGGCTGGATTTCCCACAAGGCCAACCAAGGCACCGGCTTGGGGCAGCAGAGGTGTGGAATTCCTATCTCGACGCCCAGGACATGTAGATTAGGGCGCCAGCCGGGTAGTTGTTCTCTACATTTAGCTGCTACATGTACACCACAGAAGCTGCCGCTTGTTTTGTAGAAGTGATCTCGGTGATGTCGCAGAGATCACTTGTATGCAGCCACAGGTCTGCCATTCTCCACGGGGGGGGGGGGGGGGGGGCGGATTGAGGAACCTGGCCTTGGGGCATCGGAGAGAGTAAATCCGGCCCCGGATGGAATAACTAGTTTTTAGGGACAATATCTTATATCAGGTACTACCTTATGCCTAAAATATGCTCCTTGTCAAGCTTTACATGTTTGACATTCCTCACAAAGGCTTAACAGCTTCGAAAAGAATGCAGTTTTATTGCAGTCCAGTAGTAAAACCTCTCTTCACGAGAAGCCATAATATGTGGATATTTCAAACAACTATTTGTATTAGATGTACCAGGACGTTGACTCATTAGTAAGGAAAAGCAAGACAAGTCCAATCTCCCTAGCTCTACAGAGCTAAAAATAAAATAAGTTTATTTTCTTACAGTAAAGGTGGTGAGTTAGAACCACCGTCAGGTTTTTATTGCTGTCTGTATGGATCCCGTTAGGGAAATTTCCCCCTCTCTAATTGTCCTGATCACCAATGTCCCCAGAAATGAAATACCGTATATACTCGAGTATAAGCCGTCCCGAATATAAGCCGAGGTACCTAATGTAAATCTTAACTTTTGAGTTGCCACCAGAACAGTCACTGGTTCCTGTGACTACTGTCCAAGAGGGGATTAATCCTCACATTGGAAAGAAATTCTCTCACTTGAATCTACAGGAATCTCCCTAAAGAGACAGATCTGTTGCCTATCCTATTTCTACTCAGAATGAAAAAAGGTTTTGGTTTTAGATACACTTTAAATGAATTACCCTCAAGACTTCCACCCAGCTGATTACTTACCTCAGAATGACAGCCACCAGATACTCCGGTGTTGACCTCCGCTGGGCTAAAATTTTCTTCAGCACTGTGCAATGACTCCCTATAGATTTGAATGGGGTCATGCTCCAAGACTAGCGTTGCTTTGGCAACTCCTACATTTCTGTACTGACAGGTTTGCTGGAGAGAATAAATTTGCTAGAATGTTGAAGGCAGGTGGCCTGGTATTTCTCAGGAAGGAAGGAAGGAGGGGGCACATGCTCGCTGCCCTCCATTTCCTGGCTACCCTGTCTGCATGCATGGATAAGGGTCTGGTTTTACCCAGGATAGCACTGAAGCCATTTGGCCAGTATAAGTCAGGCAACTAACAATTTCATAAACGCAGCCAGTTTCTTATATCTTCCAGAAACTCTGGCAGACAGGAACTACAAGAAGCAGAATTCACTATTGGAGTCTCTAAAAGATACAAGAACCCAGGTGTTCATTTGGCCCACCAGGCCTCACTCACAACTAAAATCACTTTTGGGCAGCAGCCCTTTTAGGGTGGCAGGGGTTAAAAAACAGTTTCAATGTGTGCATTAGTTGTAATGTGTGTGCTCTAAAAAGGCAAATAATAATGACGGGACCCATATTAAAAGCATTTAAAAGGTTGATTGCAAATATTTTATTAGTGGAGGTAGAAATTTCGTTCCAAACACAAAAGATATAAAAAGCAACATAAAAGTTTTCCCTCTAGTTAAAAAAACAAAAAACAGACAGAGTAATTCTTTGATTTATTTAATAATCAAATACATTAAAAAGCTGCTAACACTGAGGCAAGAAAATCTGACTACAAAATGTACATTAAATAAATGTGCACATTAAACCAAATGTTATTGGGAGCCCAAAGTCAATAGGAAGAGGCAATCACACCAAAGCTGCAGTAATTAGGGCAGACCTCTAGAGCAGATGGACAATCTTTTTATAAAATTATCACTTTCATTCCTAAAAAAAAGGAGGCTTTTCTTGTACCAAAAGTTTTAACATTTGATAAAATAATGCATACAAGACTATTATCCTTTATTTAGAGATGTAGAAGAAAGTAGTAGAAAACCCACATGAGCTTCCTGGTAGAAATTCCTATCAGCAGCAAATGCATTTATTCTCAATAGTAAAACCCAGGGGGTCATACAAGTACTATTTGGCCTTCTAGATCTACTCCATCCCCCTTACAGTTTGAGTCTACCGTAAAGTAAACTGGTATTCCATTTTCCTCTTTCAAAAGTCTGGTCTCAGAGCAGACACCACATGATGCCTGCTGCTTTTTGATTAACCAGAAAATCATCATCTGTGCCCTTCTCGAATTTAGGGCCCTATTAAAAATGGAAAGCCGATTCTGCTGTCTGAAGGCACCACAGTACTTCCTTCATATTGTGCCGGCATTCTAAAAGTCAGTCATGTGTGGAGCCTTTGGAAAGGATTTTGCATCATGCTGCAGAGAGCACTCTGTGATTGGAGGAGAGGTCAGTCACATGACTGATGGGTCATGTGAATTTATCTCCTTCACTAGGCACTTTTTTTCTATCATGTAAATAAATATGGCTTTGGAAGTGTGCGGAAGGATTTCATTTTCATTTTTTGAAAACCAGTTGAATGGTTACATAAAGGCCATATGGCGTCTTTATAACTTGTCCCCTTAGTTTCCCTTTGGTTACTTGGGCCTGACTTTATGGCTAATCCCATTCTTTCCACAGTCCGATCAGCATTGCCATAATGGCCACTAAAGCAGTATCATTGGGTAGTGAAATTGCATTTGGCAAGGCTTAGCTATGAAGTCAGAGAATGTCAGGCCCCAGAATCAAAGGGAGATTAAATCAGGGAAGGACACAGACAAGGCTCTTCCAGCCAATAAAGGTGGTAGTAGCTATCTTGTGGTGTTACCCTGTGGTGACTTTTGCTTTGTGCTGATAATTTGAATCTGTACTTCATGCTAAACTCAGAGTAGTAGGTTCCAATATTGCCAATGTATTGGTTCAAAGCTGTGCTATCGTAACCACTACAGCAATTTGGAAATGCTAGCAGAAACGTCCGCCGCTAACCATTTTGATGTTGAGGAAATGCAGGCCAATCGAATCACTTAGTGTTTAAATTAACCTCTTGGGGAACTCCAGAGGAAAAAAAATCAACTGCCAGGGTTCCAGAGTTCCCAATACAGTCTTTACAAAGTCAAGTGGCAGTCTTCTTGCTGGGTTCCTCATAAATGTAGCATAATTTACAATTACAAAAAGTTGACCGACTATATAGAGTAACACAAATGCAGTGGTGAGGTGATCTTCGCAACAGAGCCGAGATAGAAACAAAGCCAGCCAGTGACTCCTGTTGATGACATCTAACTAAAACTGAAATATCAGTTTTAGGTGTGCTTGTCCTTGAACTAAAATAAAATGGAAGATCCATAAGGTCTAAACCAATCCACAACAAATTTACAGACAGGGATCCGATTTCTGCATATCCTTCATTTAAACAGATTCTGCCACCGTTCCAGATGCAGTCAACAGCCCCACCCGAGGGTAAAACCTGGAAACTTGACCTGAATTGTGAGCTGTGAAAGCACTTAGAATCTGGCCTGTTGGTAAATGTTGCCGATTCCGTCTTCCCTTAGAAAGGAATGGTGATGCGTACTTTCTTTTTCATGGGAGTGGAGTGGTGGAGAAACATAAAGTAGCCACGACACGAGTGGGAAAAAAAAAAAGACTGGGCTTTGGGCCTTTACATCAGGGCTCAGGCAGCTCTGAGTGAGCCAGTAGTCATTCTAGGATTGACGACATAAATGAAGTATTATAGGATAGGTCATTCACGTGCCTGCTGTATTTAAAGCCTAACTCAAGAATGTTTCTTTACTATCAAGAGTGGGAAAGCGGTAACATTTCAAATTAAAGTATTTTTCTATGTGATGCCTGTAAACGATTAGGGGCCGTGGCATCACTGGGGAAAATAGTCAGATGTTTTTACATTTACATGTTTTTATCTGTGTCCGGGTGGGAAATCTACCCAATCACTTTCTGTCTGGAGAACAGGGACACATACAGAAATATCCTGACCGAGGTTCTATAACCTTTCTGGCTCTATCCAAAGCTAAAAAAAAAAAAAAAAAAAAAAAAAAAAAAAAAAAAATCCGAGAAAATCTGAACAGTAGGGAAAAAAAAAAAAGTCCAGCTGGTGTATACCTGGGAATGCAGGACCTCTAATCGTTACCCTACAGAAGCCTCCAGCAGTAATGAAACATTTTAACATAAAACACCTCAAGTAAGGAGATCTTCCATTATAGCTACAAAGAGGCAACGTAAAAGGACAATTTACAATTATTTTACTATTTCTTTTTTGAGCCCCAATTGACTCATGACAATTGGCACATTTCCGGAAGCAAGTCAACACTCAGATTTCCATGTTGTTCCATAGGGCCAGTTCACATTTGAGCATTGTGCTGTT
>NW_017306849.1:34160-38774 GCF_000935625.1 Nanorana parkeri | reverse complement strand
AAAAAAAAAAAAAAAAGGGCTTTTTTTGGGAAATGATTGTGTTTTTGGCTTCAACAGACTTCAATGGAAATGCCTGGGGAAAAAAAAACAAAAAACACAAGTAACGGGCATTTTCATGCCTAACGAAGGTCTCCTCCTAACTTGCTTTCCACTAGCTAAAACAAAAACATTCAGGCCTTAAAACACAGGAAGTAAAATGTGTGCAAAGCAACCCAATGCTCAACTGAATGGGGGCTTAACATTGTATAATATATTTTTTTGGTTTTTTTGAATGTTTTGTTTTAAGTGAAGATTCCAAGTATAATTCTGGAGTACATGAAGTGACAGGACAGCAATGTATTCCCAATAGAATAGGTCAATCAGTTAAAATTTTATTCACACATTAGAACCTGGCTGCCTGTCAGATATTGCAGAATCACACATACATTAAAAAGGTTGAGGCTTTTGGCCAATTTTAACAGACTCCAAACAAAAAGGTCAGCACGCCAAAACCCCAAATATTTCACATTTAATTGCAACAGAATATCACTATATGTTCTGTACCAATTGAACTGAAAAAGGTGAAGTAAAAAAAAAAAAGAAAAAAACAAAGTAAAAAAACCAGCACGTCACAACGCATAGGAAAACTATTACATTGTGTATCCTGGGCACATAAAGAAGTCACTCTTAATTACAATGTCAGTATAAAAGGAAAAAACGTTTGGCCAAGAATTCCATCTACTACCTAGTCCAAGTCCACAAAAGACTAGCCACAATCGAGCACTTTCAAACTGTAAAATGTACATAGCAACAGTAACCATTTTAGGTGCTGAGACTATAAATTCAATGCAGCCCATTGTGATTTGTATTCAGGAGGTGCGACTGTTTTATCAGAAATAGGGCCTTGTTCAAAAAGAGTTCACATTCTTAAGTGCCAATTCTTAAGTGCAGCAATAAGAACCCATCTTGTACTGGTTTAATTTCAGGAGCGTAAATAGTTGTTGGTTGCTATGGGGTACTGCACTTCAGTATCAGGGCATAAGACTAGAAACTCTTGACTGAAAAAGGGCCAACAATGGCTTATTTAATAAGGCTGGGTAAAGAAAAAAGAAAAACTTGTGCACTCTAAAAAGGTGCCCAAAGACCTCTGCACCCATCCTCACAAAACAGGATCAGGTGGCTTAAAGGCCTATAGACATGGAATAGTCTTTCGATCTTCCAAAAAAAAAATAATTAACAGTTAGGACAACTGTCATCCAATATTAATGGGCAGCTCAACCCAAACGCAACCAAGCACATCAGTTAAATCAGTACAAAATGACTTCTGACTGGTTATGGGTTGCCTTTCTAAAAGTTACTTCTAGTAAACACCTCCCCTTCCTACAGGTCCTGGGTTCTCTCGGTATATCCGCCATGGCAGATTTCACCAGACAGCGCCTTCTATAAAATGCAATCAGATTTCAGAATCAGATGGTCAGAAATTTCAAACAAGACTAGTATGAGGAACCTGATGTGGGTTAGGTTGCTATAGAAAAGCCCCAATAAAACAGGATGGTTTTTTTGAGAAGCCACTTTAAAAGACAACGGTCTACCCTGGCCCTCCTGAATGGATCTATATCCCCCTCAGCTTCTTGCTTCAGTTGATAGAGCCCCCGCCAGCCAAAATTCTACCCAATGCAGTCCGCATATCTGTGCGGTGAGCCCTCACAGACTTGTCTGGGACTATCTCCAGAAATGCCTGCAAGATGGCTCTATACAACACTGCGAGGTCTCACGGCACAGGTACGGTTAATATCAATAATTTTAATGACTTTAAAATCTAATCTGTATAAATCAAGGTGCAATGTCTCAAACTGTCAAAGAAACTGTCAAAACTTTCAAAGAAATTCTACCGTGTGTATATTTTCCAGCCACTGTTTTTAATTCTGAACAGGGTTTAGTGGTTGGGGGTTTAGTGTAGATGGGTCCAGAAGGGAAAGGAGAGGGAGGTTAGAGTAGGTTTAAATTAAAAGTTACTGATGGCCTCTACATAATGCATATTCTGCCTCAATACGTTGAAACAAAAAAACAAAACCGGCTTTCTCATTGTTGTTCATTTAAAATGGCTTCTTCACTGCCTGAATTTCAGAGATAAACTTTGACATCAACCCTATTCCGTAGGGACTAGCCATTGTATAGCTTAATACATAAAGCCACTAGTTATTCACTGGTGAGAGATCACAAATATACAAGGGAACTGGCCTTGGTGCTGACAGATGTGCTGGAAATGTTGCTAGGAGACTAATTTTACTCTGTTTGCATGGAGAATAACTGTTGTAGGCACGATCAAGATCAACAATTTGGTTTCCTCTTCTTTAAACCCCTTGTAAGCAGCGAAGAGAAGTACATACAATTATTTCACTTGTCCTCCATGTGCAGCCTGGATATCAACAGCTCCTTCAAAGAGAATCCAGCTTTCTGAAACACTGATTCAGTTGTAAAACAAATATCCTTAAAATAGGTAAATATTATACATGTGTTTTTTTCCAAAAGGTGAAGACATGTGTTACCTAAATGTAATTGCCTGAGTAGTCAATTAGCGTTATTACAACCGTTTCCTTCTCAAGATGTCTGTAACGCATAAGCTTTATATTAGATACAGAACAAGTTCAATGGCAGAAAAAAAAAATGTATAGGTTATCAAAAATTGTCCATGAAGGGTGCCTTAGTTAAAGCAAAAGTTTGTCATGGCTGATTGAGGTCTTTGGATATGGTACCTGAAGCAGTGAAGGGATGTGGTAAACATGCAGACAAGATGGGAAATGGGCAAATAAAAAGCCATCCGAGTCCACTGTCTGAACAGAGTCCAAGGAACATTAGGTGTTGCATTGTTTTGTTGGTCATCATCTTCCTTGTCTTCAGCAACCAGAAAATAAATACAGAAGATCTTAAAGTACAGTAGTGAGTGGTGTAATCCAAAGTACCGAGAACAGTTGGCCAGTTAAGTGCTTCCAATCGTCATTATGCTTTTTGCTCATCTCACAAGTGAATCAAGAAAGCAGCAGCACACACACTAGTTCACTGCTCTTTACAGCTCCAATTAATCATAGCGCCCCTTTATCATTGTGTTTAACAAAGGTCCAACCTGCAAACATGACGGAAATGGGAGATTAAAAATCACCAAATTCTAATCAAAAGCAATAAAAACATCACAATGCTTCCTATGGGTTATCATACCTATGGGTATGGATTTGTTTATTTGGGGTTTTAGCGGGGTGCGGGTTAGACCCAAACAAGGTTTTTACTGCTGGTAATGACATTTCAACCCTCTGTGTTAAATGACTCTGGGTTTTTAAAGGCTAAGCATGGTAACTATGATACTACAATCTATTAAAAAGGAGAACTATGGGGTTAAGGCTTTTCCCCATAGTTCTCCCTATGCATGCATGGATCTCACACCTTGATCGAAGCAGTACGGATCTCACATGTCACTGCTGTGACATCTGTTTCATCCAGTTTTTTCCTCCATCTTGTGATGGAGAAAACTGAAATGACCGGACTCCATGTCAGTCTATGGGGAATGTGTCCGTTTACATTAGATTACCCCGATCCATCAAGGTCAAGTCTGTCAAAATGGAACACTGTTCCATTTGTTTTTCCAGATCTAGAAGAATTTGGGGGCAACCGAGTGTAAACTGACGCCTGTCCATTTAGACCCAGCTGCCCATAGTCTTGCATTGGGCTAACATGTGAAAAGGGGCATTACAGGCAGGTAAGCTTACAACAGAAAACCAAAACAATACAAAACTCCTACAAAATACTACTGGGTATCCTAAGTGCAGACTTAACTAACAAAATCATTAGTAGAATGCCAATACTGTTCCAAAAATATTTTTTGGATATGCCTTATTATGCTTTCAGAGTGTACAACTTAATTCCACTACGATACACCTTTACATTGTTTCTATAGGATAGCATGTCCCGTTCTGGAGACCACACTTACAAAAAGATGTTGATAAGATCCAAGTCTAGAGACGGACAAGAAAAATGGTGCATGTCCTAAGGCAGGGGTAGGCAACCTTGGCTCTCCAGCTGTGCGGAAACTACAAATCACATAAGGCATTGCAAGCCACAGGCATGACTGCCAGAGGCAGAAGCATGATGGTAATTGTAGTTTCAGCACAGCTGGAGAGCCAAGGTTGCCTACCCCTGTCCTAAGGGATAATGCATATCAGGAGAGACTGCAGGAACCCAATATGTACAGTCTAGAGAAAAGAAAAGAAAAGGAAGGAACATGACTGAAACCTTTAAATACAATAAAGTATCTAAACCCAATAACAATATACAAGAAATATATTGCAGCAGGACTCTATAAAGAAGCAGTGTTGTCCCCCTAAGACAGGGCTATAGAACACCTCCCCATCTCATCTCTAACATGGGGGGTGTTCTGTAGTTCAAAGAATAAAAGTGGGAAAGCTGAAAACATTGAGAACAGGGGACATGACCTAAAATTAGCAAAAGGAAAGTTAAAAAATGATTATTACTTTAGCAAAAAAGAGTAGTTGATGCTTGATATATCGACTTTCAGCAGAGGTAGTGAGTCAGTCAACAGCAAGTAAATTTACACATGCTGGACAAACAGAGCTATACTTAAAA
>NW_017306849.1:33618-34015 GCF_000935625.1 Nanorana parkeri | reverse complement strand
GGGGGGGGGAAACATCAACAAAAAACACTCAAAAGGATAGATTATGGGGCTATTTATAAAGGTTTTCACACAATAATTTCACAACTTTCACCCAGCATTTACACATTTTTCCAATTGAAACCAATTAGAAAAATTGTGAAACTTGGGTGACGCTTGCATGAATCTTTTGTGAAAACATTTATAAACAGGCCCCTTGGTGTTCTGCGTTTCTATTTGGGTTTTGTAAAGCGACGCTCAAGCTGTTGGCACTATATAAATCCTGTATAATAAGAATAAATTTAACTTTCAAAAAACAGAAAATGTAATTGAATTAAATGTAACTGATGTGTTGCCCTAAGCGGCCTTACTCTAACTTTCATTATTAGAAAAAAAAGTTTTAATAGGGTACTCCAAGGAA
>NW_017306849.1:26873-33597 GCF_000935625.1 Nanorana parkeri | reverse complement strand
TCAGTAAAAAAGAAAGTTGCCAGAAAAGGGCCTAACACTAGTTTGAAAGAGTCCACACTTACCTCTTGTGGGTTTCCAAGGGCTTCTCCAAGCATCTTTTCAATATTTCGCATGATTGCTACCTTCTGGTGAGCCTTCAGTGGGTATTCTATTCTTTTCGGGGTTGGGGCTCCCTAACAGGATAGAATGCACCCAAATAAGCATGAAATGCAATACTTAAATTACATTCAAATAATACATTCAATAGCCAAGATAGTATAGCAACAAGTATGTCATTAAGTTTAGTTACATTCAGGAAGTAAACATGTTTAATTTCCTGAAAGTATGTAGTGAATAATATACACAACCATTATGGTTTCTATAACCCGTCTACTGATGAATACATTCTTATCAAAATATTTATGTCAATTCATTTTTAAAAAGGTACATCTAGAACTGAACGTACCTTATACCAGAAGTTTACTGTAATTGTTACCCCTCCATCCAGTAACGATTCAATATGGTGCCACCTGTAATATAGACTAATAGTTAATATAAATTATACATGCTTTATTTTGATTTCTACGTAACTGGATCTGGGACAATAAACCACCAGTACAAGAAAGGGAGTAGTACACAATCACTGTAAGAAACAGGCAATGAAATTACATGGTGTGACCCTTAGGAAGCCCAACTAATGACTTTTATGGTTCACAAGGTCAAGGTTATGATTCTGAAGCACGTTCTTTTCACTGAAGGTTCAACAGGAGATCTTAATGATACCACATAGGGTCCAAACAAACCTAAAAGCTCATTCCCACCGGATTCTTAGTTATACAGAATATCTTTCTAATGTTTCCAGTGCAGATAAGATGCATGAACATCAGAATATCCACTTACCACCAGAGAGTGGTCCCGCCAATGTCGTATATGGAGTACAATGACCTACAAACTTGGTATTCAAGTCAGTCACTTTTAATGGAGTCTTTCAAAAATGCAATGCACTTTAATGCATTCTGGTGGGAATAAGCCTTAAATGTTAACTTCTCCTGTGGTCCTGTACACAAAAGTTCAAGTTGAGTACAGAACAGATCACCTCTGGAAGGGGAGAGGACCTTCATGTAGGCATTTGTTCATAATGGTTACATTTATAAAAATATAATATTTAAAAGAATTTTCAATGAACCCAAACTGAGATTATTTAAACCCAACAATTTTAATAACGGTAGTTGAGATAGTAGTTTCATAAACACTTGTTATCTATAAAAGCAGAGTGTACAATATCATCTCTCCTATGTTCAAAGCTGTGGTAAACAGAACTCAGCTCAAACATAGGTGGTCATCATTACAGCAGACATGAATTTATATCTGCTAAGCACACCAAAATTGAGATCTAGCAAAATATGTGCAAGTGTATTTATGTTCTATTAATTATATATGAACTTATCTTCCGAGTTTAGTTTTTAAATATACCTGTACATGGGGAAGCCATATTTGCTCATTACAAATGCATGTGCTGCTTCCTGCTCATTAGTGATGTGCAGTGGCTGTGCTTGCCTTCTCCTCTCCTTCATGTAAGTCTATAGGTCAGGTGTAACCTGAATGTAAACAGCAGATGTCCTAACAGGGTAAATCAACTAATCAACTTACTAAAACTGTCATTAGGCAGGGATTCGAATTGGACATATGACAACTAGAATACAAGTGCAATGCCAACATTTAAAAAAAGTAAAAAAGTGACAGACACATCCAAACATACTGAATCTAACCTTATAAATAATATGACATAAAATAAGTAGCATGTCTTACTTAAATATAATGACACTAATGAAAAAGATATCACAACGAACACAAAAGTGTGCAATTATACAGTGTCTTACCAGTACATAGGTATATACAAAACATCACCGGGTCCCACCACTGTCTCATAACCAACCACATTCCTGTAGTTAGGAAACCGCTCTAGATCAGGATTTTCAAAATCCACCTACAACATGCAAAAAGACAACTGTAGGCTTGGAATGTATGAATATAAAACCACTTTACTATGAAAGGGGTGAGGTTTTTATACAGAAAGTCAGCTGTGTATAATAAAATACAGGCATCTACTTAACCTATATTGCAAGCATGTTTAAATATGCTCTTTAACTCCTTAACAATGCCAGGCAGTAGATATACAACCTAATATACACGATGTTCCAGCAAAAGCCCAGCAATCTAGTGCCTGGCACACTGGAATTTCAGCAGACTAAATGGTATTTTTCTGCACTTAGCATTTTCAAAGGGCTAAACCATGGGGAAATGAGCATGTACTGGAGATATATGTACTAAATAGTTTTTTTGCTCTGACATACACAATTCAAAGTGAACCTGTGCTCATGAACACTAAAGTATTTACATATTCTGAACAAGCAGTAAATCAATTTAAAAGCAAACCCTAATTGATCTCTGTATCTTTAACCATTGTGGAGAAATTCATTCTCAAAGTTCACAACACAAGCATTGCAATCTTAGGGTTTTTATTTAGGAGAGCAGTAGATGTTGCCAAGCTGTTTAAAATGGACTGAAACCAGATTTTCAAGTCTGTGATCTCTGGGAGTGAATACATTCACATTAAAAGAAGCTAGTGAGGTGAGTGATGGTTGTTTTTAGCGCCTGTTCAGGATAAGAAATTAATGTCTATAGTCTGGACACACATGCACTTTCAGTGGATTTTCCATGTATCCCTAAGGAAAAACTACTAGGAAGTGCAGGCCATAGAAAAAAGTATAACGTGAGATGAGAACTCATTTAGGGCATGCGTCAATGGAATTTTGTTTGCTTCAAAAAGGTGCTTCTTTCCCCATACACGCCCAAGAATGCAAAAGCAGCTGAGGCAGGTCAATTGCAAATAATTCTAAATTACCTCACAAATGTCTCACTGATGTCAAAAGCATGCTGCATTTGCCCATCCCAGCCCATAAACACATGCCATGACATATGGAGGGAATGGCCGGACCAAGATGGAGTAGAGACGTAGTAGTAAGCACTCCAGCTCAGGCACCTGACTCAGCTGAATACGAGATGCTTCCCTGCCAATATAAACAGCCTCACAGTCAGCCAGAGGTGCCATAATGGCCGCAACTACTACTGGGAAGAAAGGTCAATATGGAAGCGTCTCCCTCTGCTACCCCAGCTGCTGTTTGATAAGGCTTCATGTGGCAGTACCTCACTGCAGAGAGCTGCAGCACAGGCTGGGGGCCAGCTTTCAATCTAGAAGAACCTAAGCAGCAGACGACCAAAGGAAGAGAGAGGGATAGCGATGGACAGCCAAGCTCCACAACTCCAGGGTTAGGATGAAAACCTGGATTGGCTGGACTACTCCCTTCTATCATCTTAGCAGGGGGCCAACCACAAAAGCCCTAGATCGTAAAGGAGGAGATCCTCAATGGAACTTGCCTAGGTCCTACACTTTATACAAATCTACAATGGGACTTGCCCTTCTTAAAATTACAAAGGCTATATACACTTATCCAACCCTGGTTATCCCTCCCTTGTTCTTTTTATGCCTATCACTCACTCAGTCAGCCTGACCCCAGTGTTCTGTATCACTTAAGACACATTAAGTCTTGTCTCCTGAACTCTTACCGATTGGCAAACTATTTGAACAGATCCTGTCCCCTATTTCTTTATGAACCCTTACGAAATGGATTACCCTGGACATGCCTTTATGCACAGGATCCATATTAGCAGGTATTAGTTATCACAAAAGGGAGGTGAAGACCCTCTACTGTGTCAGTTATAGGCCACACTCTCAGATCAATGTTGATATGAAAATATATGCAAAAATAATGGCTTCCCACTTCACCTCCCTCAAACCTTCTTGAATCAACCAGGGCAAAGCAAGCTTTGTTCATGGGAGATGACCCTGAGATAAATCCCTATGATCAGTTTTTATTACACACTACTCATTTACGTAACGTTCCCCTGCTCCTAACGACCGATAACCAAAAGGCATATGATTGTATGGATTGGTCCTTTCTGCCCATGACCTTGTAGCATATGGGCCTTGGCACTAATATGCTAACTAGGATTATGGCTCCTTGAACAGCCGATTGCATTGAATTCTGTAATGGAGAAAGCCAGGACTCTCCATTGTACCCTCTGCTCTCGGTCATCTGTGTTGAATGTGGCTCACTGGCCACACTTCATTGTAACAATGGTATAGCAGGAATGCATATAGGACACGTTGATCATAAACTGGCATTTTCCTATTTTGGGTAGAATGAATTACTGCACACCAGCTTATTCCAAAACAACTTTTGTTAATTCATAAAATGTTAAATAGGGGATGAGACCTCCAACACAGTTCATGCACCCAGGCGCTTAAATCAAGAGTCATGGCTGCCGATGGTGTCTTATTATATAAATGTACTTCTAAAATAACTCTCCCAATATTTACGCATGAGTTACACAGATTTGGTCAACTCTCAAAACGTCAAAATCAGTTTTGCAAAATCCAAGATACTGAATATAAGGCTCATCTACTAATGTGGTTCCCATTTACTTGACAAAGATGCACAGTGAAATGCCTAGGCATCGCTCTAACCATAAACTATACGGAGCTCTTCAAACAGAACATCCAGATTCTAGGCAACCAAACTGGATGACCTGAGCATTTTTTAAATATAATAATACCTTGCATTTTGTTTTCATTTCCAATATTATCAACACTGCCAGTAAGCTTCTTCAGATCCTTGAACCACAAACTCACCGACTTTATTTGGACCCACAACAAACCTAGTATCCCATACAGAATATTGACAAGAGCAATATTTTCCCCAATGTGGGAAAATATGAAGCGACACTGCTTAATAAAAAACTTTGAATAAGACTTTACAGAGATTTCAAACACAGTAGATAGATGTTGAGGAAGCTTTAGCAGGCCAAAAACTGGGTATAATATTCTGGATGAACAAAGCCCACAGAAACCTGGCCTCCACCATGGACCCTACGACTAGCATCACACTTAAGAGCCTGGGATTTGGCTCTAACATGCCACAACTGGCAACTTTGCCCATTCTGGACAATCGCCAATCCACCAGAGGTTAAGAAAAAAAGAGCTTTCCAATACTTGCCTACAGAAGGAATACTGCGACTACACCACATGACAAGAGGTGACAAGATACTTGACCTATCAAAACTAAGAAACAGATGAGGGGGACATGCTCCTAGACTCTGCTGGAAACTACGCTTTTATGCCTAGAGGACAGCAAAAAGCTGCTTAAACTCGCCTGACCCCTGCTCATCCGGAAGTAGGCGCTTTCCTCTCCTCCCCCTCCACTTTGGCTGTAGACTGTCACTCTGCATCTTTACGGAGAATGCAGGGCTTTGGAGCCTGCATTGTATTTGATGACGTCAGCAGCCCAGAACAAAAGGGGAGAAGAGGCTTCCGGAATCCTAGCAGCCTGGAGGGAGCAGGGATTAGGCAAGTAAAACAGCTAGATATAAAACGAGCAGTTAGTCCTGGCAGTGAAGGGGTAGCCCCACTGCAGGGGAAACCTCTAATTTCCCTGGATTTGGTCTTCAATCATTTTGTTAAGTGCCTTACAAAACCTCTGCAACACTTGGACTTTCTCATACTGATGAAGCAAGCCTCTCTACCCATGGCTGGTCCCTCTTATGGCATATTATTGCTGTACAAAATACTCATAGCATCTGCACATGCAAGCTTCCTGGAAAAAGTAACTATTTCATACTCCCTCTGATGAACACCAAACCATTATTCTGCTACTAAATCACACCTCCTCTATTACTACCAATAATCAGGGAGTATGTTTGGGCTTTTAGCTCTGCAGTACAGAGACCCAGTGCACTTAGGTTGGTGTGATACCAAGACTTCCTAGATATGTTGGAGATGTGGACTAGCCTCAGGTACCCTTCTCCCACATTTGCTGGCAATGATCACAAATTAAACCTTACCAGATACAAATTGCCAACTTAATAATAAAAATATCTCTAATCACTCCCACAGAACCCCTGGGTCCTCCTATTACACAACAAATTGCTTTCTCCTCTTGAATAGAAAAATACTTTGCTTCCACATTTCCTAAATGCAGTCAAGAGCCAAATCTTGAAATAATGGAAAGCCTCTAAACCACCATCACTACCGTTGAATAGGATATATCTGATTGAATAAAAAACAATTCTTCAGAAGGGCAAATTATGACACATACCGTATATACTCGAGTATAAGCCGTCCCGAATATAAGCCGAGGTACCTAATTTTAGCAAAAAAAACTGGGAAAAAGTATTGACCCGAATATAAGCCGAGGGTGGGAAATGAGGAAGCTACTGGTAGATAGATACCAATACAATTACATTAATATTTATTTAAAAGAAAAATAACCTAGCTCTGTAAGTGGAAAAGGGGGTACAGGGCTACATATCATGTACTACGGATCATTTAACCCATTCATATTAGCAGAGGATAATTGTAAATCTATTGTTCAGTGCACTCTATATGTAGTATATAGTACATGTACATATAGAGTGCCTGCAACAATACATTTACAATGATCCTCTGCTAACATGAATGGGTTAAATGATCCATAGTACAGGGCTACATACAGATCATTTAATACATTCATGTTAGTATAATTGTAAATGTATTGTCTGCACTGTATTAGCAGTATATACTCTATATAGAGTATATACTGCTAATACAGTGCAGACAATACATATATAATTGCTTAATTAATCTCTC
>NW_017306849.1:23585-25659 GCF_000935625.1 Nanorana parkeri | reverse complement strand
AGCAGCAGTGACGCGACGCTCGGCGAGGTAAGTAAGATGACGCGCTGGCGCTGACTCGAGTATAAGCCGAGGGGGGCACTTTTCACCCAAAAAAATGGGCTGAAAATCTCGGCTTATACTCGAGTATATACGGTACTTTTTGTATGTGTCAAACTGGGCAAGTTAGTTACACTTTAAGAGTTCTGACTTATGTAAAGCTCTCCTGGAGACAGTATCAGAGTGTACTACATCGGACTGAGATATGGAACACATCAATCATAATAGATGAGCAGATACCTGCTGAATACCGGTCTTGAAACAAGCAGTGACTTTAAAAAGACCAAAGATGCATACCCACCCCTCACCCCCTATGTTTCTTTGTCTATATGATTACATCTATGTTGTTTAAAGGTGTGATCTGTTGACCAGGACACACAGAGCTGTGGCACTTATGCACAAGTTTGATAGTGTAATTTGAGCATTTCCAGCATTGTAAACTGTATGTGTTAGATGGAGATGCTTCATTAATGTTAATATTTACATATTGTTTTTGGTATTTGTAATGTCATTTAAACAAAAAAATATTAATAAAATAAAAATAAAAATTTAACAAAATGAACTCAGCAATGCACACATCACACTAACTACATATTATCACCAACAACTAAGAAAAGCAAAGACTCTAGATTACCGTGCACACTGACATGACCATTCAGCAAATTAAAGTAGTATGCAATCAAGCCTGCCAAAGTGTGGCTCTCACCTGGCTCTGTCTGTCACAGGGATGGTGAACTGGATAAGGATAGAGGCATTCAAACTGTTCGGGCGGAAAGAGGATACATCGCTTGTATCCCTTAATCTGGGCAAAGAAGTTCTGCTGCTCGTCATAGTGCGCCGGTGTCACGTTTCCTGTACACAAACAGCAACATGAGCTAGAACACGTACACAGGAGATCAACACGTGCCACCGTTTTACTGGAATATGTAGAATGATCTTACTATACAAATACACTTGTAAATCTGTACTGTTAGAACAAAAATAAATGATTGTGAATAGACAGCAGAGCAGTTGTCATTGTTACAAAAGAATGTCCCATCAGTCCTGAAATAGCATTCAAATATAATCCATATCTACCCTATGACAAATGGGTCATTTGTTTATACGAGCAGGTTTATGGCATGGGTTTCACCTATAGCTGCTAGATGACATTCCACACATGGCTACAGAGAAAAGTGTGCATACATTACTAGTACATAGCTGGGTACCTTACCTTCCATGCCGATCAGCAGCAGGTTTGAAGTCAGCTGGCCCCAGCCGTGCTTTGCTTGTTGCCTATTAATCCAATTCCAGTTAAAACCCAAGAAATCCACCACAATTTTTCGCCCTACAGTATCATTCAGAGTTTGTTGCAAATATAACCTGCACAGGGAAAATAAAGGTGTTACATGTATCTCAGTTAACTGGACAAAGATAAAAGGTCAGCATCATACTAAAACAACTAAACGTTACAGCAACTCAAGAGGCTTTTTTTTTTTTAAATTACAGCCTGCTTGCATTGACCCAGCAGATGTAGCAACAAACATAATGGCACAACTAGGCTCACGATAACACTGGTGTACAAGGACAGAACGTTAGCCAAAGACACGAGGCAACAATCTTGCGTCTATAGATTCGGTAAAAAAACTTTTTTTTTGTACTTGCCATAAAAACCTCTTCTTGAACTTCCTTAAGGAACACAGGATTCTGTTATTCTGATATGATTGGGCTGTACTGCCGCATGCAGAAGGAATTGAACACTGGGAAAAAAAGCCACTGACCAGTCAGATATAACCCCTCCTACTCCCAGGATGCTCTAGTTTTGTAGAAAACACTACTTAGGAGTATATCGCAAACAGAGGGGTGGGACCTGTGTCCCTTGAATTAATCTTATGAAAGAGAGGTCAGAATTCCTATCGCCCAACTCCCAGGACATGCAGTTCCGGCCGCTGGGCGGGTGTTTTTCTTCTACATTTAGCCCTGCTGTGGGTAAGCAGCAGGGATAAATGTAGAGCAGCAGAGTCATTTTATGCAAGTGATCTGGGCAACTGTAGAGCAG
>NW_017306849.1:0-22970 GCF_000935625.1 Nanorana parkeri | reverse complement strand
TCCCCTTCTGGGGGACCACAGCAAATTTCTTCAGAATGGAGAGCAGAGCAGACTGGAGAAAGTCCGCTCTCCAATCTGCTCTGTGAACAGCAAGACAGGAATGCTGTACTCGCAGCCTTCATGCCTCAGCTGCAAAGGGAGGAGATCAAGCACAGTACTGTGCTCGAATTCCTTTATTGGAAGGCAGGTTCCATAAAGAGAACCTATCACCCCTGTATGCTATCACAAAGGGCTAAAGTTAAAAAAAAAAATGAATTTAAAAATTTATTTTTTTTAAAAAGTAAGAAAAATGCACGCAAAGGGCATTGTGTGTGCGCTGAGTGCTGCCCCCATTCCACTGTGTGCCATATTGTGGTAGCCAGGCAGCAGCGGTCACTAACGTGCACAATGTGCATAAAAGGGCAAGTTCACTTTCCCAAGTAATTTGGGAAAATGGAATTACCCGCTCAAATCTGGCCTACCCTGGCTATAATTATCTTTCAGCCAACGGTCGTCGGCCCTGAATTGCTCGCAAATTGTAACCACTCCTTGGGCAGGCGCGGTCACCTGACCAATTCTTAGCACAGTTAGATACGGTTTTGGATAGAATTATTTTTTTGTATCACAAGTAGATTGTCATGAGGGACAAGTAGTTTGGGCCCCAGCTTTAGTGCTTGGACAAGCAGTTTTGTAACATTTCCACACCCCTGTAAGTATAAAGTTCCCATTTTCTTTAAAGGGACAGAGGATTGTTATTCTGATGCACATGTGACAATCAAAAACAAACTGAAGGGTAGGCAACCCTGTAAACGCCACCAGCCAGCTTCCTGATTGCCTGGCAAGCCGGTATTCTATCGAAAGAACACTGGCTTTACTTCCCGAGGAACGTGGGCAGCTGGTTATGACCTGCCTCTCGACTTCCTGATTTACTAGGAAGCTGGCTTCACTTGTTGCTAGGCAGCCTGGCTTCCTGACCAATCAGGAAGAGTGTCATAACCCGCCACCCAGCTTCCTGATTGGAAAGGAAGCCAGCATCATGCTCCCTCGACACTGCCGGTCAGAGGGAGATCACCCTGCGACTGGATGTTCCGGTATCGGAGGTAAGTATCAGAACATTTGGGTGAGTACGAGTATCGGTGCATCCCTAGTTTACAGGGACAATTACAAATGGAAAAGAAAATGGAATAATGGACAGTTGCTGAGAGGTAAACATGCGCAGTGCTAACAATGCGCATAACTAACAATTTATCCTTGTGTAAGACAAAAAACAAAATCACAATATTATGACCACTGAGAGGTGAAGTGAATAACATTGATTACCTTGTTACAATGGCACCTGGAAGTGGGTGGGATATATTAAGCAACACGTGAATATTTTGTCCCTAAGGTTTGCGTGTTAGAAGCAGAAAAGATGTGGCAAAGCATAAGGATTTGAGTCTCTTTGACCAATGCCAAATTGTAATGGCTAGACAACTGGGCCAGAGCAACTCCAAAACTGCAGCTCCCAGAAGTGGTTCAAGGAAGGAAAACCAGTGAACCAGTGACAGGGTCATAGATGGACAAGGCTTAGTGATGCTTGAGGGGAGTGAAGTCCGATTCAAAAAAAAAAAGCCACTGGAGCTCAGATTGCAAGGCCATCACAGACAATCTGTATAAAGCCCTAGTTCTCTGTAAGAAGACACTGAGCCAGCCTGTGGACACACCGGGAGTTGCATGCTGGCTTCTAGTTTGCGATAGAAACTAACAAATGTACCTAAAGCCGGGTGTACAGCCTAATAGTTTTAGGAATAGAGGAACATTTTTTCAATGAGGACTCCTGTTCCGGAAGATTTCCCCTCACTTTGGAGAGATTTCATTTATTCTCTTGGAACGAAAGAACAGGTAAATGTCCTGACAAGACAGTTTTGGCTCAGTTATACCTAAATCAGATCTTGGAAGCCAATTAGACCAACACAGCAGGTAATTTTAACCACTTGCCGTCCGTCCGTAGTAAAAAAACGGACGGACGGCACTGCAGCATTTGCGGGTTGCCGTCTCCAGACGGCAATTTTTTTCTGCTCGCACGCACCCCCTAGCGGGCACGCACGGGCAGAAAAAACCCGAATATTGCACACACCCGTTACCGGGTGTTTCACATATAGGCGATTAGCGGCTCCATAGCCCGCCGATCGTCTATATGTGCTCGTTCGCGTCACACCTCCCACCCCCGCGGCCGTTACCGCAGCGCTGAATACTGAAAAATGGCCTGGATGGGAAGGGGGTTAAACACCGCGGATGTCAACTGGTTAAGGAACCTAGAGGCACACCTTCTCTTCTGTAAAAGGCTTGAAACATTAGACTTTTATTTCAGACCCTTGGCATGTGAGTGGTGCCTCCACCTGAAAAAAGTACATTATTTTATTTCCGCACCACGTTACCTATAGGAAAGTTTGGTATTTTGTCATGCTTTTGCCTGAGGAAGGGGGATCCTGTGCGACCCCGAAACGTTTGTTGCAATACTTGTTTTTCACCCTGGAGTGCCGGTGTCTCTGCTTTTGCTGGTGCTCAACACAAGAATATGGATATTGCAAAGATCAACCAAAAACACAATGCAATATCCTTCACAACTAGCAGGAAAGCCAACTACAGTCCTGTCATTAAACATTCCTTCAGCTACAAGTCTCTTTCTTGTTAAAGAAAACCCAATTGTGAAAAATCTAACATTTACACTTGGCTTTAGGGCCCTGTCACACCATGTCTAGACCAGATCTGCACACATTTCTGCAAACGCAATGCGTTTGTGACGCGTTCCAGTGCAGGAAAAATGTGACATGCAGCATTTTTTCTTGCACTGCAACGGACAGGACCGGTGTGAACAGAGCCCAAAAATCACATACAAATGCATTGGGATGCATTTTTGGTGCGGAAGACAAATTTAACATACTGCATCTGATCCGGACATGGTGTGAATGGGCCCTTAGTGGCAAGACAGACATTGCAGCAGGGGTGTGGAATTCGTATCGCCCGACGCCCGGGACATGTAGTTCCGGGCGCCGGGCAAGTTGTTTTGTCACTATTTTAGCCCTGCTACGGACAAGTAGCGGGGCTGGTTTTTTTTCTTAAATGAGCGGCGCTGCAGGCGGGGGGCATGGAGCGCTGAGAGCGGGGGGTGTGGACGGAGCGGGGACAGAGGGCTGAGAACTGGGGACGGAGCGGGGACGGAATTCATTAGAAAATAATGGCACTGCCAGCGCGATGCATGAAACCGAGCGGATGGCTGGGTGGTCACGGAATCGCACACCACTGCCGATCGTGCTGTCAGTGTTATTATTTTCTAATGACACCCCAGTCGTGCCAGGCAGATTGCGCGTTTTCCTGCTGCAATATCGCATGGGCAATCCCACATGATCACGGTTGAAAACACTGCGCGGTGCATGTCGTAAAAATAGGTACATCTACCTTTTTTTCAGCGATTGCTACGCAGATGTAACCCCAAACATGCGGATGCAACCGCACACGATCGCACGTCCTGGGAATCCCCAAGTCTGCACCCACCCTAAAGGGTAAATTCACTTTCCCAAGTAATTTGGGAAAATTGAATTACCCGCACAAATCTCCCTCCCACTATACTTACCTTTCCACGAATGGTCCTTCTCGTCCACCAGTACGGGTGTACTATCTGTACCTGTCACATGTATTCTGAATTCGCTCGCAAAATTCAAGCACTCGTTGGTCAACGTAGTCACCTGACGGCACTGACCAATGAGAAGTGCTTCTTAGCACTGCTAAATACGGTTTTGGTTAAAAAAAAATTTGTATCAGGACAAGTCGATTGTCATGAGGGACAAGTAGATTCGGCCCCCGCTTTAGTCCTTGGACAAGTATTTTTTTCAAAAATTTCCACACCCCTGTACAGTTATGGGACAAGACATCTTATAAGACATCTTAAAAAAATCAGCTTATCTTACCTCTCATCACCACCTCTCTGTTCTATATCTCTGAGCTTCTCTACAAACTCCGGGAACTTCATTTCTTGCCTAACGGACTTGGGTTTGAAGTTCTTAAAGTTAACCATTTTCTTCTCGTCATAATAAAGAAACTTGTGGCTGTTGGCACTGTACACAGAAAAGTCCCCAGTGCCAATGTTTTCCTTCAGAAAGTCCAAGTCCCACTTCAGAGCTGGATGAACCAGATTTGTATCAGTCAGAACTACAGGTTCCTATTTTAGAACAAGAAAAGGAAAGCGTTATGTTGGGCGACTCTGAGGTGTTATCAACAAGTCTAAAATGACAAGATTCGGCATTTCTACACCAAGAAGAAAAGTATGCTATAATAGTTTCAGTCACAATGAAAACAAGAATGTGAGCCAACAAGCAAAGATGTATAGAGGACGTTCAGCATGACCAATGAATCAAAGATGCTTGTACATCTCAAAATGTAGACATCAGGGAAGCACAATTTTGATGCTGTATATTTTTTGCAGGCTCTGCCGTTCATTAGGAGAGCACATCAGAGAACCACTTAGACAAATATCCATGTACATTACATCACACGACCCTACAGCTGGATAGAAAACACAATCTCTCGTAACCCTTTCGCTGCCAAGGACGTATGGCATACGGACCTACAAAAGTGCTTCCAGCTGGCCAGGTCAGTATGCCATACGGACCTGGCATTTACAGTTCTACTATAAGCTGATGGTCTTAATATACACTACTATGCCAAAAGTATTGGGACACCCCTCCAAATCATTGGATTCAGGTGTTCCAATCACCTCGATGGCCACAGGTGTATAAAATCAAGCACCTAGCCATGCAGGCTGCTTCTACAAACATTTGTGAAATAATGGGTCGCTCTCAGGAGCTCAGTGAATTTAAACGTGGTAACGTGATAGACTTATTGCACAGGTGGCAACCTATCTGTGAAATTTTCTTGCTACTAAATATTCCACGGTCACCTGTTAGTGGTATTATAACAAAGTAGAAGCAACTGGGAACAGCAACTCAGCCACGAAAAATGACAGAGTGGGGTCAGCGCATGCTGAAGTGCGCAGAAGTCACCAACAATCTGCAGAGTCAATAGCTACAGACCTCCAAACTTCGTGTGGCTTTAAGACTGGCACAACAACAGTGCGCAGAGAGCTTCATGGAATGGGTTTCCATGGCCGAGCAGCTGCATCTAAGCCTTATATCACCAAGTGCAATGCAAAGCGTCAGATGCAGTGGTGTAAAGCACGCCGCTGTGGAGACATGTTCTCTGGAGTGACGAATCACGCTTCTCTGTCTGGCAATCCGATGGATGTGTCTGGGTTTGGCGGTTGCCAGAAGAATGTTACTTGCCTGACTGCATTGTACCAAGTGTAAAGTTTGGTGGAGGGGAGATTATGGTGTGGGGTTGTTTTTCGGGGGTTGGGCCTGGCCCCTTAGTTCAAGTGAAGGGAACTCTTAAGGCATCAGCATACAAAGACATTTTGGACAATTTCATGCTTCAAAACGACAATTTGACCTCACAAATGCACTTCTGGAAGAATGGTCAAACATTCCCATAGACACACTGCTAAACCTTGTGGACGCCTTCCCAGAAGAGTTGAAGCTGCTATAGCGGCAAAGGGTGGGCCAACTCAATGTTTAACCCTACGGACTAAGACTGGGATGCCATTAAAGTTCATGTGCGTGTAAAGACAGGCGTCCCAATAATTTTGGCAACATAGTGTACATGAAGAGGTAATATTTTACCTGCACCTCACATTTGCTATTCTGTTCAAAGAAAGTCACAAGTAACACCAGTCCAAAGTTCTTGGCATTTTAAAAAGGAAATTATAAAGCTTGTGGATCCATTTATTTATTTTTAACTTCACGAGTTTTAAAACTAACGTTTTATATTTTTGATTTATGTAAAACTATTTTACAAATGAATGTTAAATATCAGGAGTACAAAAGTAATAGGTTTCATGCCAAATTAAATGGTAAAGGTAAAGCACAGCAGCAGCTATTTGCTTTCAGGACTTCAAAAAAAATGCACACTGGAGGGAGGGAGAGGGAATGATACAAAAGTAGTGGTTCATTAACTAGGACTCAAGAATGCACGTTATCAGATAAGTCTGCCCTACAAACTTGCCGCAGACTAGACGTGTAATCTCTCTGCTCAGGTTCACATTAGTACTGGAAGTGTCATCACAGGATTGGCTTGTTACACATTTACAAGTGACAAGCCTGCTGTATCTGGGAAATTATCTAGGTGGTGATTAATAAACGGGGAAATACATTGCTGAGCAATGTTTTGGTTTGTGAAAAAGACTAAACAGAGTCAAGCATGTTACTTCAAAGACACCAAACAGTTTAAATGTTGCCCTACTGCAATTATCTAGAATGCTCAGCTAGTCCAAAGCAAACAATTGGCCAATCCTTGGTGCCAAGTGACTTTTGTTTTTTTAAATAAAGTCTAAAACCAAATCAAACCACTACTACTGGGGGCTACTAAAAACCACAAAATGAATACTAGAAAGACCAAAAACTTGCCCTCCACAAATTATTGCATTTAAAGCAACAAAAAAAGGGAAGCAAGCATTGGATGAGGTTTAACTTAAAAATTGCTATTAACTCAAGGCCAGAGAAAACATCCAGAGCTAAAAGCGAAAATATTCCATAGCCTGGTAGTTCTGCTGCCACCAAATACTGTAAAAATGCCGGGTGTAGGCATACTTTGTTGTAAATATTTCTGACAATGTCACACAACTTCAGCAGCAGCATAAACAAAGAATGCGATTTCCTGCTGCAGAGGGTATATGTACATAGTGTTTATACATTTCTGTCACTTCACACAGCAATTTCAAATGCCATTGTAGCTGCAAAGAGAGGAACTCTATCAGACTTTGCAAGGAGAGTAGTGTGTTGGTGGATGTTTTGTGGTTTGCAAGCTGCATAACATACCACTCTCACACTCTGAGAACGTATGGGCTATAGCTGCACACATTCACAGATCTGTTATCTACAAAGTGCAGGTCTGTCTCTGCCTGATCCCTTGTTAAATGGTGAAGCCATCCTGACTCCTACGACATCTAGGCCATAGGATCAGTGGCCTCTCCCTCCAAAAGCCCAAGCTGAGTATCCTGACTTTTTCATCCCTTGCAATGTTCTTCCTTCTTCTGTTGCTCTTCTTATGATTTACAGATCTCCTCCTTGATGGTAGGGAGTTGATGGATGAATACACTACTACTATAAATGGAGGATCTCCATTTGACTGCAGATGCATTTAGTGCATTTCAACCATACAGTGCATCACAACAGAGACTATAGCCATGTATTCATGTGCCGGTACAAACAGTGTACTAAAGGCTACTAATAAAATAACATAGAGGACCTGCAATGTGTCCTTAAGACCCCGTTCACATTGAGCGATTTATCGCGCCGTAATTCCCGCGATATCGCGGCAAATTACTGCGCGATATCGCGCTCCAATGCAATCCAATGGGGCAAAGGGTCCTGCTGTCGCGGGTCGTGTGTCGCTACAGCAGGACCCTTTTTGGAGCGGATTTAGCCGCGATTCAAGCTTGCTCAATGCAAGCCGCAGTGGGAACGGGGCCTCAGATGCAAATTCTCCCCCACTCAAACCACCAGGAGACCCACGTGCCCCATACAAACCCCCTGGTTACTAGCCTGCCCTGCATAAACCGACTGCCCCGCTTCAACCACCTGCTTTAAACACTTGTTGGCCCACCAACCCTGCTCAAATCACTTGGTAAGTCAGCTAGCCCACTCCAACAACATGGTGACTTGCCCTGCTCTGACCACCTGGTAACCCACACCGACATCTAATTCGGTCACTGCCATGACACACTGGCCTCCAAGTGACCTGGACCCCCCCATGTACTACGTGACCTCCTACTGGCACCTACCAAATGAGAGGAGCTCCTCATGACAGGGGGACCTCACCTCATTATCGATGAGCTCTTCCGCTCTGGGATCAGAGTGCTGTAGACGCGGGATCGGTCGGGTCTGAAACTGGTAGGAACGTAACTGAGACTCATTCCACCCGGGGCTTCGGAGCTCGGCCTCCCCACCACCACTTCTCCTCGTTTCAGCCACCAACTCAGCAGCCGACACCCCGGCCTCCGCCATCCCCCGGCGGCGCACAGACTTGCCTCAGGACAACAAACACAGAGCTACACCACAGCCCGGCCTAAAGCGGAGCAACGAGACGAGCACCGGCCGGCAAGAGTGACAACATACTACACAGTGCTTTCTGGCGACACCTAGCGGTGGACTGTGGCTGCTGCAGCAGAAAGTGCAATTGAGAGTTTCCGTTGTCTGTTCAGCTCGCCTATTTCTAGTATAGGCTAGTACTGATTTCTATCTATTAATAACAATATATTGAGGGAGTAATTAAATATAAAATAATCAAACTATAGACTGGCTTATGGGTGGTGTTATTATTGCTGAAAAAACATACAGATTTTCATTCAGATTTTGCGTTATTTCGTTTTTCGGGATTCGGGTCCGAAAATCAATTCGTTTCGGGATTCGGATTTGGAGGAAATTGGTTAGCGTTAGTATATGAATTTTCGTTTGTGGACAAATTTCGTTGTAGCAAAGTGACATTAGAGAAAAAAAAGATTTTTTATTTTTTTTTACAGTCTGAGGAAATAAAAAACGTGAGGTTCCCTTACAATTCATACCCTTTAGGTCTGGTAGGAATGTTAGGAGGAACCCCACCCCCTCCAAGTAAAAGAAAAAAAAAAGGGCTTGGGGATCCCCCAAAATCCATTCCAGGCACTTTAGGTCTGGTAGGAATTTTAAGGGGGAACCCAAGCCCCCCCAAAATGGGGGGAAATGTGGGGGCCCCCCTAACATTCCTACTAGACCCTTGATCTGAGCACAGGCCCGGCAGAGCAGCAAAGGGAGGGGGACCATCGAGCACCCCGCCTCCTCCCTGCTGCACGACGACCGTCCGAACCCAATGAAAACCCGCCGCAAAATGACCTCTCCTGCCCGAAAGTAAACAGATGGGCGGAGTGAGCTGTGACGTCACAGGGCTCGCTCCGCCCATTTGACATTGTCAGAATGCCATTCGGGTCTATGAGCTGAGGTGTCATATGATAAGTATTATGACACCTCTGCTCACAGACCTGGCCCTGTGCTCGGATCAAGGGTCTGTTAGGGGGACCCCACGTTTTTCCCTGCATTTTTTGGGGGCTGGGGTTCCCCCTTAAAATTCCTACCAGACCTCAAAGATGATGTTAAATCAGCATGAAGAGCAGCATGCTGATGTGATTTTTAGTGAAAGGGGGTACAGGGGTTTAACACAGTGGCATAACAATCGCCATAGCGACCCAGGCGGCCGCTATGGGACCCAGGGCACAGGGGGACCCGGCTAGATGCTGTGCGGGCCGCTATGGCATCTTATGCTGGTGGCTTTCACTGTCGGCTGTGAGAAGAATGCGCTGCTGTTCAGATCACTGGCAGTGATCTGTGCAGCAGAGCATTCTTCTCACAGCCGCTGCAGAGTTAGTGAGAGCTAGCAGCGGCGGTGGAGCAGGCTGGACCCAGAAGTGGAGGAGGCGGGGCCCGTAGTCGGCAGCAGAGGAGGAGGCGGGGCCCTGTGATGGAGAAGGAGGCGGGGTCCATCAGCGATCGTGCAGGAAGAGGAGGCGGACAGGTAAGGAGTGTGACCAGCCCACCTGAGGGTGACCCTGCAGAGCCCACCATAGAGATTCTATGGTGGGTTCTGCAGGGTCACCCTCAGGTGGGATCTCAAGTGGGCTCCGCAAGGGGCATAACTAGAAGTCACCTGGCCCCATACAAAATGTTGCTATGGGGCCCTGTGATTTCTAGTTACGCCCCTGGTTACACATATAATGATGTTAGTGCATGCTAAGAAAATTATAAATATATATTATCTAAAACAGAAGAAAAGTGTATGTATTGACATGAATAAGTTGCCTTATGAAGAGAACATTCCATAGTCACCAGTCAGACAGAAAAACAAAATTACACAGCCATGAATGAGACAATACAAGGAATCCTTAACTCTAAGGGCCGGTGCACACCTATGCGACACCCCACCGTGGCAATCATGCTCGATTCCGGGCAGATTGCCACGCGGTCAGGAGTCGTATAAGTGTGCACCGATCTCGCTGTGGGTGCCATTATTTTCCAATGGCACCCCAGTGGCGACTGGGCGGAACGCATGGTTTAACAGCCACGCGTCGTGTATCGCAGAAAAAAGGTACTTTGAAAATAATGGCACCCACAGCGCGATCAGTGCACACCTATGCGGTCAATCCACGCGCAATCGTGCATTGACGCGTGGTGGAGTGTCGCATAGGTGTGCATCGGCCCTTACAAGGGTGCCCAGCAAGAGCTAGCAGGCCAAATGTTATGCACAACAATGGTGATAGATGTCTAAAGTCCACAAATAGCAAACAGTCATTTTGCTGATAATAGATATAATTAATATTTGAACATATGATTCATACCTTCCTTTGTATTTATTTACTTGTCCAATATGTTATTTATTTTTTCATTATAATAATGTTCCGATATGAGGGCTGTAAACCACTGAATGCCATGTTTGGCTTTTACTAAGAACAACAAAAAAATAAGATTATCTTACGAGAGGTTTTCTCATCAGGGTATATGAAAAAAAAAAAAATCTGCCTCATACATTAGTCCAGACACTAGAATTTGAACAGGTGTAAGGATAATTGATGAAAATGACAATTTTTCAAACAAATGGCAATGTGTAATGGGAAATAGGATCAATACTACATAAGGATCATCTAATAGCTTACTCTGTTGTGTAAATTGCATTTGTTACATTACCATCAATATTAAGGCTAATACTTAGACTCCATTTAGACTTTGTATTTCTTGGCAGTTTGGCAGTGATTATAAAATAGAAATGAGGGGAAAATAGGTAATTCCCTATTATTGTTATTATTCAAATGTAATAACCCAATATATTATCCTAAACAAGATCAATATTAGTATTAACGGCTTCTATAGCAAGCCTCATTATATGAAATGTGACTGTGGTACTTAGGGTAACTTTATATCAGTTTTTCTTTATATCAGTTTTTCTTAAAAGTGCTAACACCTAATGCATTCATAATGATCTCCTTAACTTTTTTTTTAGATTTAAAGCCATTAAAGATTATGTATCATTAAATTCTATTCCATGCTTATTGTTGTTTTAATAGATGCATTCGTTCTTTGCGTATTAGCTTAAAGGAAAACAGTTACGGCCAACATGAATTTACAGGTATTTTCTTTTTTCTTTTACATCTTCTAAGCTTTTATTTTTCTTTGCTTTTTTTGACCCGTATGAATGTATCATTTAAAGTTAAATATTTTCCTAGAGACCCCTAGGCAGTATCCTTACAACTTCATTATTTGTGGTAATGCTATATTGATAAATTTCAATTGCCTGGGTTTCTAAATTGTACGAATATCTGCAGATTAGGCAGATTTAAATGTAAATATTCAGGATAATTAAAAACAAATGAATCAATGATTTTCATGATTCAGGCACAATTACTGTATGTTTTAATAATTTGTGGACTGTGACAGTAATTGTTTTTACTATGCAGATAAATTCAAGTTATCTTGTATCAGCCCTTTCAGGATCCAACTGGCTACATGCAAATGTATCCTAAAAGACCATATAAACGCAACGGATCGCATAAACAAAGGCTCCCAGTAGCGGGAGGGGGTGTGGTGTGCCATTCATGTCAATGGCACCGCTGACATGTGTCATGGATTGGGACTCACAGGTATGAACTGGAGTCAGGTATGTGGACCCTTTCCACTACACTGGCAGGGACACTCAGAGAAAAGGGTCCAAGCAGTGTAGGCTGACGACTCCTAGAGCTGCGGAGTAGGTGGCAGGGGTTCCCCAGGATGTGGAATCTAAGAGCCAGCCGGTATTCGCCAGAGCTCCTGATGGTGGAGATGGGCTTGGCTGCGTGCTGACCCCAGGTCACAATCCCTAGGTCCACCCAACTCACCTAACAGGTGCAGGGTACAAATCAAAGGTTAGTGACAGGATGAAGACTTCCAGGGACAAAGAGAAGCACAGCGTAGACTGTAGGCAGGGATTTCCAAGGACAAAAGGGAGGCACAGGGCAGCCTGTAGACAGGGATTTCCAAGGACAAACGTGAAGGACAGGGCAGCCTGTAGGCAGGGATTTCCAAGGACAAACGTGAAGGACAGGGCAGCCTGTAGGCAGGGATTTCCAAGGACAAACGTGAAGGACAGGGCAGCCTGTAGGCAGGGATTTCCAAGGACAAACGTGAAGGACAGGGCAGCCTGTAGGCAGGGATTTCCAAGGACAAACGTGAAGGACAGGGCAGCCTGTAGGCAGGGATTTCCAAGGACAAGCCAAAGGTTCGATACACGGGAAAACTTCCAGGAATTCAGGGTAAATCACAAATGGGGGACTCGGCAACTAGCTAAGGAAAGCATTGCTCAGGCCCCGTGCTGTTCACTGCCCTGAGTTTAAATAGAGACATGAAGAGGGAGGATCCACAGGATTGGCCACAAGCAGACTGCACTGATTGGCCGAGAAACTGCATAAGAAACAGCAGGAGAGGTCGGCCGACGCCTAAAGCTTGCAGACAGGTGCAAGAGTGAGTCAGGTTCAGAGCACATGTCTGGAGGACTACAAGCATCAGCACAGCCCTGCATGCCTGCAGAACCAGGGGTAAGAGATATGTATATACTTGTAGAACTACAAGTAACAGCTCAGCTGCAAGTCTGCAGCTGAAATGTGACAACATGCCTCCCGCCCGCAGTGCGATCACCCACACCAGAACGCATGGTACAGCAATGTCCTGCGTTCTAGAGCGGTGTGATCACAAAAAATCATGCATGCACTATTTTTTGCATTCTCACTGCACTGGAAAAAAGGGCATAGCTGTACCACACGTTTTGGTGCCGGCGATTGCACTGCGGGTGGGAGGCGTGTCAGACGGCAGAGTTGGGCTTGATGTTCAAGCCGAACGTGAGTTCGATTCGAACATCGCTAGTTTGTGTGTTCGCCGAACACACGACCTATTGGGGCGTTCGGCGGGCTATTCGCCCGATGAACGCCCCACAAGTCAATGCGCCTTGTGAAGCCCTAATTGGCTGAAGGCTTCCACCAGGTGCAAGACTTTGCCCAATCAGGGCACAGATAACTGTAAGAGCCATGATTGGGCAAAGTCATGGTGACTTTGCCCAATCATGGCTCACCTGTCTGATGACGTAAAACTATACACAGTTGAGCGGAGCTAACTGTCGCGAGCGGACGGGACGGCGGTCATCTTTTTTTTTAATTATTATTATTTCTATTTATTTTTTATTTTTCTGTTGAGTCATTGTCGACGTGGACGATGGACGTCGTGATTGACCCTGGAGTCAGTGGATCAATTTTTTGGGGATTTTTTTTTATTTTCACACTAAAAGAGTTGTCTAAATCCTTTATTTTAATAAAAAGTTTTTCCCAAAAGTCTGTTTTTTATTTAATTTTTTTTAACCTTTTAGTGAATTGGTAGGGCTATAAGTACCCCTTACTCATTCACACGGGGGGCCGGATCTGGGTGCCCCTATTAAAGGGGTACACTGATGTGAATAAGCCCCCTGCCCGCACCCCCACAACCAATGCCCCGGGGCTTGTGGGAAGAGGCCCTTGTCCCCATCGGCACGGGGAAAAGGTGCTTTTCCAGGGGTTATTTATATAGCACTGCATGCTTTTTTTGAGAATAAAGAATTATTTTAGTTAAGTAGGGGGAATAGCATGGTGTAAATAGGAATTAATAGTGCACGTTTTTATTTCAGTGCTGCTCTAGGATTTGTTGGTGGGTGGATAGGGCTAAGCGTGGATGATATTGTGTCATTTGAGTGAAATTGTGTCAGTGCATTGAGGAAGTACATTCTATGGGCATCTTCAATAAGTAAGTTTGCAAAATACAAACTTCTAGATTGATACGGTTATCAAGATTGGGATAGAACGTATATAATTCCAATATAGAAACACAGATTTATTTTTTGTTTTTGACTATAGATATCCTTTAAGACTAGCCAGGCAAATACGTGGGAATAAGTACGTATAAGGCTCTACCTTTAGACTGGAAATTGGAAATATGAAAAATAGACATATGAAATCATTTATATTTCCGCCTAAAAATTAATTCTTTTTTTTACAATTTTTCTTTTGTTCTAAACATACTTTTTTTATTGATTATGTATACATATACACTATAAATCCCCTTTTATTGTGTATCACACATTTTCAACACACAAACTAAAGTATTGAAAATAATGTTTAACAGTACAATAAATGTACCATCCAGTAATAATAACAGTTGTGATATGTAGTGCGGATGGCTGTAAATGCATTGTAAATGGTCACTACTCGAATATTATGGCAAATGTTGAAAGTAAAACTCTTGAGTTCTATCGATCCTTTAAAATACAGAGGTGGCCTTCCAAAAACAACTTGTAAGGTATGGTAGAATAAACAACAGATATAAGGTAGACATATTGAATGAAGTGAAACAGGAAAAACTGCAGTAAAATTAAAGCAGATGTATTTGCAGTTTGAAAATCAATAATAAATGTGCCAAGCGGATGAAAATCAATCGGGGCCGATCTGTCTCAAGAAAAATGGGAAAATCAGCGGCGATCAGCTCAGCAGAAAATATTTAGGATGATTGTTGTAGAAATTAATAAGATATTGTCATGTAGATCTCCTTATTGCAATATTCAATGTCAGGTGAGTGAGTGCGATGCTATGTGTAAAGTCATTAAGAAGTCAAGGTGGATAAACACATATTTCGATAACAATGCTTACTATGATATGTTTCTAAATTGTGTATAGATTATTTCCAATGCTTCATTTTTCTAGCACTTTTCTATATACTGTATGCATTAAACCATTGTATGAATAATATGTGTTCTAAATAACTAGAGAGCGTAGATAGCTCTAGGCCTGGATCAGTGGTCAGGTCAAAGACCTAGAGGCATGTCATGAAGAATGACTAATGTAAAAAAGGGCTAACAAAAGGCTAAACCATATAATAGGCCATAATATACTGTAATACAGGGGTCAACCACAGGTCGATCGCCATCTACCCATTGATTGCGGCCATGTGACGGGTATTTCAAGACCCCACAATGCCAGCCTTTAGCGCCTTTCCCCACCCACTGTTTCTCAGACACGAGATCAGTGTTGCGATAGGGACTAAAGAGCCAAGGGTGCTGGAAGGACTCCCCTCACTCTGCCAGCTGCTGCTGCATCTCAGGTCTGGTGAGTGAATCTTGTAGAGGGAGGGGGGTTTGTGCTGTGGTCAATTTTAGCTTGGGGGGGTAAATGTTTATATTTGAAGTTGGGAGTTTTTGCTTGTGGGGGCAGATGTGTATTAAAGTAGTTTTAAACTCTCAAACTTTTTTCAATAATGCAATAATGAATCCAGATCAGACAGCTATAAATTGCCCAGCAAAGCATTGCTTTATATTTTTGCACAAACACTTAAATCATGTTTCTGAACAGCTGCTTTCAAGTCTCTAAGCTCAGCTCCCTGAACTTCCTGTCCAGTACAAGATCACAAAGGACTGTACAGACTCAGGGCCGGATTTACTCCCCCTGCCGCCCCAAAGCCAGGTTTCTGCTGCCCCTCTGCGCTCTGCCGCCCCGAGGCCGGACCTCGGTGGCCTTGTGGGAAATCCGGGCCTGTACAGACTCCAGTAATTGTTCATCTACTAGCTTGGAAAATTAATTTAGAGGAGGCCAGGGGGAGCAAAGTAGCTTGTTTTGCTGTGTCTGTGTGTTTGTGGAAACACACACAGCTTACTAGCTCACACAAGAGTGACTGCATAGAGCTCTGCTTGAGAAAGGAGTCACTCTAAAATAGAAAGTCAGGACCAGTGCTCAGGAGACCAGCTTATTCTGCAGGAAACTAAAACTTTTAAACAAAAAAGAGCATCATTTATTGTAAGTGATTTCATCGGCATTTAAAATAGTTTAAAATCCTTTTAACTTTAATATCACTTTAAATATAACTGACATCTGCACTGTGTGTTATGTGCTATTCACCTTTGCACTCTGGGTTACATACTATTGACCTTTCAACTCTGCATCACTTACTCCTGACCACTACACTCTGCATTACATACTGATGTCCTCTGTCCTCCTCTATGTTACATATTCCTGACTCCTGAACTGAGTATTGCATGCTACTGACTTCTGAATTACTTACTACTGGCCCTTGCTTTACTTACTATTAAACCCTAAACTCTTCAAACCTTCCTTACTTTTTAATGGGGCCTTGCTATGTTCTTCAAGTGGATCTCCACCTCTCCATGGTTGCCTACCCCTATTGTAGTACATCATTCATAAATTATACATTAACATGTACATAGGATTCCTATATTCATCTTTCTAAACTGCTATATTATGTAACTCCATACCAGACACAAGTCCGGTGTATACCTGCATAGAACTATAGATTTCTATGGAAGGCTGTATGTAGCACCTGTGGCTCACTGGTGGAGAAAATATGTCAGAATCTGTTGTACGGCCACAGGCAGCTGTGTGTATGAGCCTATACTGTCGAGTAGGAGATCATTTCGCCTGACACTTCACCTGGAGTGACCAGAGTGTTCCAGCACTCTGCTGCCACTCTACACAGTGTCCTGAATCCTGCAGGACAGTCTGTGGAACATTGGTGGACAGGGACATTGATAATGTAGCCCCTATATAATATACATATATGTAAGAGACTCACCGTCTCCCGTCCCGGAATAACGATACGGGACCGCGCATGCGCACAACGGGCCAGGGCTGCCTCTTATAAAAACTATTTATTTTACTGCTCCTGATAAGGACTCGGACATCAAGAATCCAACATATATCTGTCCCTGGGCCAAATTCAGTACAAAGTGTGCACACTATCAGTGAAGAAATAAAACACGCTGTCACACCGAGTCAGAGTAAAAATACTTCTTTATTATTGTCATCCCACAATTATCTTTTTAATCTTCTGTATTTCTTGTAGCCCTGTTGAAGGGGGATATTTTAACCTTGAAGCTTGTTGGCTACCTTTTGCTTTTCTGTTGTCACTTGTGGAATTATCAGTCCATGAGTATATATTTTGGACTCATAGGGTGTCTAATAATTACCAATTCATAGAGACATTAAGAATACAAATCTCTCTGAGCGTCTGTTCGGTGTCAGTAGATTAAAAAAACAAATGTTCTTAGATATATTTTCTTTTCAAGTCCAATGCATATAATGTAATACTGCATTACGGTCACTGGATGGAGTGGAGGAGCATAGAAACATAATACTTATTTCTAGGGATGCACCATTTTTTCCAGAACGAGTACGAGTACCCATACTTTTCTGCCTGCGTGCGCTATTTACTCCTGAGCCCAGGACCCTCTGCAATACCCACGCATGACCCCTGAACTGTGTCTGATACCATCTCTTGATCACAGTATTGTGCACGATAGGCACACCTGTCCCCTACACTATATACAATATTGTTTTACTTTTTATACTCCTGACCACAGCCCTCTGTAGGCTGGGCTTTACATAACATACTCCTGACCACTGAACTCTGAGTAAATTATATATGGTTTTCAGGTAGGTCTTCGTTAAGGTGAGCTCTGTGCAGAAAATCACATATAATGAAAGAGTTGCATTTAGGGCTGCAACAACTAATCGACTATAATCGATTATTGAAAAAGTTGTCAACTTTTCCAATCATCGATTAATCGGCTTCCAATTAGTTGGCCCTGCTCACAGCTCCACACACGCTGTGCGCCACACCTCCTCCCCACCTCACGCTTGCCGCTGCCAGACCCGCCCGAATCCACGCTCCTTTCTTAAAAAGAAGTGTGCTGAGGTTTGTAAGTGTCTGATAGGTTCTCACTTGTGGCACAATTAGTAAAATGTTGATAAAAAGACATATGTGTGCCGTGTATACAGTGAGTAGGCACAGGTTTTATTTAATCATGCTCCTTTAAGCCCCTCCCTCGCTTAGCATGATTTGGCTACAGCCACCATTCAGCGCATTAGGATCATTTAGGTGAAGTACATTTCTTGTAAATCCATACCCTTTAAAGCAAATTAGCCATAACCCACATTTAAAATTAGCCATGCCCAATTTTTCAACTTCACACCAAAGTGTCCACATCTCGCCGTGGATAATGGGGTGCAAGCAATAGTGGCATTAGGAAGGCTGTCAAAAATGCAAAAAGAAGGCATTGTGTTTATGTACAGTGGCTGACAACCCCTAGCACTCCTGCCACCATTGACCATGGCCTACATTGCACATCCAGCAATGTTACTGAGACTTTTTATGCATAATTTAAACCATCTTTCTCTGTCTCTTTCTGTCCCTCGCCATTTTTTACCCTTACACGCTATTATGTCTGCCCCCAGTAGTATCGCCCTGCCGTGATCACCACCCTTCGTAACAAAACAATACTTCACCATCTTTACATTGTAATTTGTTGAATGTAGCTTGTCAGAATAAAGCACAGGGTTTTTAGGTAAGAGTATAAGAAGAGCATGAAAACAACCATAAGAATAGTGTTAACTCTTTGTTCTTAATCCTTATAATAGGAATAGGCCCCGAAGAAACCTGCACCATCAGCATCTGTGGGTCAAATTTAGAAAATAAAAAAGTGCCAAACGTGCATAGAGTGCATAAATAAATCTAAAGTGCCAGTGCACCACTCTGACAGGCCTTAGGGGCCGGAGTGCAAAAATATTGCCCCAGACTAGCCATAAGGCCTGTCTTGGAGGCGAAGTGCAGAAATAAGCAATATGGTGTGTGACCAAGTGCTACAGTGAGTCATGTGGGGTCCCATACCCAAGTGACTTTCTGAGCACCCCTGGGACGCCACCCCCAGGGGGCACAACACCACGGGCTTCTGCTGCCACCGAACCCTCGAGCCAGACCAAGCTCCGCATCCGTTCAGACAGAAAGCCATGTACTGAGCGGTTCCCCTCTCACAGGAAGCCGCCCCACACGCTCTTTCACTCCAGCGAGTACTAAGTATGTAGACTGTTGTACATGAATAAGTGTGGATCGTGGCTGACAACCCCTAGCACTCCTGGCACCATTAACCATGGCCTACATTGCACATCCAGCAATGTTACTGAGACTTTTTATGCATAATTTAAACCATCTTTCTCTGTCTCTTTCTGTCCCTCGCCATTTTTTACCCTTACACGCTATTATGTCTGCCCCCAGTAGTATCGCCCTGCCGTGATCACCACCCTTCGTAACAAAACAATACTTCACCATCTTTACATTGTAATTTGTTGAATGTAGCTTGTCAGAATAAAGCACAGGGTTTTTAGGTAAGAGTATAAGAAGAGCATGAAAACAACCATAAGAATAGTGTTATCTCTTTGTTCTTAATCCTTATACCAAGGCAAGGCAAAGCACCAATTTCTTCCTCCTTTGCAAAGAAGCATATGTTCACAATTCCTTAATTTCCTTGACCACTCGGTTTTGCCACCAAAAAAGAACGAAGTACCCGGTACTTGCAAACATAGGGGAGCATGTGACCGGCTCCATGTGGCAGTGCTGGTAGTCCATAAACATAAGATGACAGTGATCTGTGGCCAGTTTTACACAGATTTGATCAATCCCCATTTGCACATGTGAATAGATCTTCTCCTCTGTGGTCAGACAACACTGCCCAGGGTGCATGGAAGGTACACCATCTGGTTGATTTAAAGAGAGGAATCGTAATGTGGATTTTTTGCATTTTTATTTGTATAATTAGAAACAGGAGCTCTAGATTGTAGCTGATGTAGCTCCATGGGAGAACTGCAGCGATGGTATTGTGCTCAGCCACCACTGAGCTGGCCACTGAGTCCTTCATGCAGTTCTATGGAAGGACAGCAATAATGGAGCTGTCCTCGGCCATTAGTGAGCGCCTCGTCTCCAGTGTTGAAGTGCTTACGCAGCTCTGCAGGTACGCTAATATGATGGAGCTGTCTTCTTCCATCATGGTGCTAGTGCAGGGTCTTACTGGTCCAATATCCACAATGGGCTTGTCCAGTTTCATCCAGCTCGGGCTATTGCTCTTTTGCACAACAGAAATTATGGCTCTATCCTCCAGGAGCATTGAGGTGATTTTACTCTTCTGTTGGAGTTCTGGTAGTATAGAAATCGCAGCTGTTGGGACCGGTTCAAAGCCTTGATTTGCCATTTTTGCTGTGTTGGAGGACCTCTTTTTTTTTTCCCTTCAGGATACAATAGGAAATAAGAACACATGTTCAGAATTGGAAGTGTATATACATATCTATAGATATAGACAAAAAATGGCAGGCGTAAAATAACTACTTACCTCGCTTGCGCGAGGCCCTTTTCTTTGTACACTGCCTGGTCCAGCCAAAACTCATGATGACAGGAAAGATGTTAGCCAGCTTGAAGATTAGGAAAGCAATGGCAAACATCCCAAGGAGGGCTGGTTCTGGAGGTGCTAGCAGGGTCCATACCAGGGCTGGTTGTGGTGGTGCCAGCAGGGTCTGTATCAGAGCTGGTTCCTGTGCTGCCAGCAGGGTGTACATCAGGGCTGGATCTGGTGGTGCCGGCAGGGTGCACATAAGGGCTAGATCTGGTGCTTCCTGCGGGGTGCAGATCTGGGCCGGTTCAGGTGTTTCAAGCCAGGTACACGTGGGGTCAGGTTCTAGTGGAGGCAGCCGGGCTGTTTCCGGAGGCAAATTTTCAATGTTATAAAACATTGTCTGGATGTCAGCCTCCATTTCCTCCACCTCCTCAGCCTTTTCAATCATCCGAGTGGTGATATTCTCGGATTTATTCTGCACATTCCGTATGACTCCTGTTCTAGCGAACAGCAGTGCTAACACAACTAAAAGTTGTGGATACATTCTGTGGAGAGATAACAGACATGATTATTTATTCATGTTACTTTACACCATGTGAAAGGAAAATTAATAGATCTTTAGTGTGGTATAAAAAATATATTTTTAGATAAACGAGGAGCATATGAAATGTCGACTTTTCACCAATATGTATGCGGCTGCTTTCTTTGAATTGGAAGAGTGACCCGTGTAACTTTAGCCATAATGGTATAATGTGAGGAACAGATATCTAGAGTTCAGACTCATAACCTAGCTTGGGGGATAACTAATAAAAAAATACCCGGTCAAATGATGTTTGATACAATAGACTCAGTTCCCAAATCTTTAAAGGAGAACTATGAGGTGAGTGCTTTTCACTCACCTCATAGTTCTAGCCGACCTGTGACAATGATTAACTCTAACAGCCAATCAGCAATCACCCCCAGGAGTCAGTTCAATTTTGAATTCTAACAGTCAATCAGCCATCAACTGTCACTTCTTTTATTCTAACATCACGGTGCATTCATAGCAGACAATCAGCAATTTGTTTTTACTGTGAGCACATTTGAGCATTTCCAGACTACTGCTATGTACAGATCATGAAGCTGTGTCTTATATGAAAAATTTTGAAGTAGAGCTATGGGCAAAGCAAAACAAATGGCATACTGTGTGTGATGTCATCTGTCAATAGCATTTACCTTCACAGCAGTGATTGCTTTTCTGAGTCTGCCCTGTCACAACGTTATAGCTGTTCAGCAAAAGTGGCAGTTACATATGGTCAGAGCAGTTGTTTATCATCCAGCAGGGGGTGCTGACTCTAACAAATTGGAGGAAACCACCGTTGTCTGCAGTCCGCACAGGAGGTATAAACCACTTTGCATCCTGGGCAATTTTTTAAATGGCTTACACACATGTTAATATCTGGTCAAAACATTGTAATTTACTAGAACAATGACTTAACCCCCCCCCAACAATCATATATTGTATTTCCCTGAAAATAAAACCTACCCCGAAAATAAGACCTAGTACTATTTTTTGAAATTGCTAAAATATAAGACCTAGCCCGAAAATAAGATCTAGTTGTGATCATTCCCAGGGCCGGTGGTGGCATAAGGGGGAACTTGAAGAGTCGCAGGAGAGGCGTGAGAGAATCAGTGGAGCCAGCGCTAGAGGAAGCGAGGCGGCAGCGGAGCAAGCAGAGCCGCATAAGCCGATGCTTCCTCTAAAGCGACTTCTCCTGTCACAGGCGGAGTGATACCAAATGCACTCCACCTGTGAGGAATCATAGTGAAAGCACTCATTCAGCGATTGGTTACAAAACTGCTGAAAGATGAGTGCAAAAAGAAAGAGCTATTCTGTTGAGTACCAGAAAAAAATCGTAGAGGACTCGTGCGGCAAGCATCTTACGGCATTTTGCAATGAGAATAGGTTGGCTCTCCGATTGGTCCGAAAATGGCGAGCAGATTACAATAACCTCAGTCAACAGGTGGACGTGGGAAATGCTAAGAAGCGCAAGTGTGGATCAGGTCGGCAAACATTATTTCCAGATTTGGAAGACATCACTTGTGAATGGATTGCTAACAGGAGAGCAAAGACATTGGTTGTGCGCAGGGCTGATATTCAAGCATTTGCCACATTTATGTATTTGAAACCTGGTGCACACAAGCAGTTCTAAGGAAGTGGGTCGATTTAATGCTGCCACTTATTTTGCGAGGTGCTCAAAGAGGTCTGCTAGTCTGGGATTTAGCCAGCACTCACCGCGCTAAAGACATGAAGAACTTCCTTGCAGAGAGAACAATAGATCAAATAATGATTCCTGCAGGAATGACTGCCTATCTCCCGACTCTTGATATTGCAATAAACAAGCCATTCAAGGACCATTTGCATGTGGAAATCAATGATTTAATTGAAAATAGAATGCAGAGAAATCAGCGTGGAAACTTTGTGAAGCCTGGCCTGCAAGAGGTCGTGACTTGGGTGAAGAATTCATGGGATAAAATGGATCTACAGGAAATGGAGTCACAAGAAAAGCAGGCCAGAATTCAGGATTTGGAGAGTTATGACGATGTTCCAGAAGAAGATGACATGACTGTATTTGAATACACATACAGTATATTTTTGTACATGAATACATGTAGACTGTTGT